>NC_083449.1:964165-1167775 GCF_020745735.1 Hemiscyllium ocellatum
GACCCGCAATAAACATAATGTTCCAAGTGTGCTGTTACCACACAGCAATGAACCTATTTGTTAATTAAACCAAACACCCAGAAAAGCTCACATTGCCTTATAATCTGTTAAAGCACGAGTGACAGAGAACTCAAAAATTCCACTATTTAAAGAAAAATAATAACAATTTGTTCCTTAACTCTAAAAGTGAACATTGAACAACAACTATTCACAGCTCTAAACTCCCTTTCTCTGAACTGTTTGTCATCTGCCTCCACCTCGATAAAAATATACTGTTCCAATTTTAAAAAAAACTAAATTAAAATTACATCATTTTAATTTCAAAACCAGGAAGCAGCTGTCATCTCCAGTGTCCTCCTTCTTTCAGCAGTAGATCTCTTTGGATCATCTTCTGTCTTTTACTGCAAGGAGGTTTCATGCAAAAAAAAACTTAACTTCAATAGAGGGTGTTTTACATGGCAGTCTCTGTCGTTGGTAGTTTACTCTCTGTCTAACTTTCATAATGCTTACCTCTTTATCCCATCAAAATCAAATCATGTCAATGGTTCAATGTTGGCAAAACAGTAAATTCAAAATTTGTTGCGTTTATGATACTGAAGCATAATTAAAACAGATTCATTAAATATGGAAAGTTGTCAAAATAACAACTAAAGCTCTATTTCACAGTCAAATGTTGCATATTTTCAATTTTCCCTACACTCCGAAACTGCTAGCTAGTCATATGACAGGTGCTTGCAAGCTCTCAATGCACAAAAGCACTCAACTTCATAGAGCTGCAGCATAACCTCACAGCTCTGAAACCCAGTTCCCCGGCTTGTGAAAGCTAACACGCCTTGCGCCTTCTCAACAACCACATCTACCTGGGTGTTAACTTTGTGGGTCTGTGGAGATGGAACCCAAGATACCTCTGTTCCTTAACACTGTCAAGAATCCTGCCTTTAACCCTGTTCTCTGCATGCAAATTTTACCTTCCAAAGTGAACGACTTCACACTTTTTCAGATTTAACTCGATCTGCCACTCATCAGCTCAGTTCTGTCAATCTCTTGTTGCAACTTACAACAACCTTCCACACTATCCACAACTCCACCAACCTCCATGTCATCTGCAAGCTTCCTAACCCACCCTCCCAATTCACCATTCAACTCTCTTATAAAAATCACAAAGAGCAGAGTTCCTAGAACCGATCCCAGCAGAACACCCCTGGTCACCGAGCTCCAGGCTGAGTACTTTCTGTCTACCACTACCCTGTGTCTTTTATGAGCCAGACAATTCTGTATCTAGATAGCCAGATTTGCCTGCATCCCATGCCTCCTTACTTTCTGAATGAACCTACCATTGGTAACTTTATTAAATGACTTGCAAAAATCCAAATACATCACATCCACTGCTCTACCTTGATCAATGTGTTTTTTCACATCCTCAAAACATTCAATAAGACTTATAGGGCATGACCTGCTCCTCACAAAGACACGCTGACTGCCTCTAATCAAACTATGGTTTTCCTAGTAATTATAAATCGTGTCTCTCAAATCCTCTCCAGTACTTTGCCCATCACTGGCGTAAGAGTGATTGGACTCTAATTCCCAGGATTATCCCTACTTCCTTTCCTGAATAAGGGAATAACATTTGACAACCTTTTATCATCTGCCACAAATCCAGTGGACAGTGAGGATCCTAGGTTACATCCCATCTGACCAAGAAGATTTACCTATCCTTGCTTTTCTCATAAATTTCAGCACATCCTCCTGTCCTAGCATATCAGCCTGTTTCACGCTGTACCCAAAAACATGAAGGTCCCTCTCAGTACTGAATACTGAAGCAAGGCATTCATTAAGCACCTCCCCTACCTCCTCTGACTCCTGGTGCAAGTTCCCTCCACTATCCTGAAGAACCCTACCCTCACTCAGGCCATCATCTTGTTACTCACATAAGTGTAGAACGTCTTAAGATTTACCTTAATCCTACTCACCAAGTCTTTTTCATGCCTGCTTCTTTCTCTCCTGAGACTATTCTTCATTTCCTTCTTGACTACCTTGTAACCCTCTAGAGCCCTGTCTGATTCTTACCTACTTGACCTTAAGCCATCTTCCTCCTTCGTGTTGAGATATTCTACATCCATTAATACAATGGAGGTATGGGGCTGTAAATGGATAGGAGGTGCACATCCTGTCGCTTCCAGCATGGACTGCAAGTTTCCCCACGCTGGGCAGTCATCTAACTTACTGAATGTTACTGAACAATGCACTGGGGCAGTGTACAAAGCTTTACATGCTGGGTGGGTAACTGCTCCTGGGTTACAGATCAATGCACTGGGGTGGCGTACACAGCTCTACATGCTGGGAGGGAAAATGCTCCTGGTTTACAGATCAATGCCCTGGGGTGGTGTACAGAGATCTACAGGCTGGGAGGGTAACTGCTGTTGGTTTTCACAGCAATTCACTGCTGTTCACTGCATTGGAGAGGTAGTTCATGGACTGGTGTGGTCTGCATAGATTGTTGGGTTGTACTGAGCAGTACACTAGCCTGGTATGAACACTGAAACAAGATGCATAGACATTTCATCTGGGTTATGGTGTCTGATTCTGTGACGTGGATTTCAGCTGATTTATCAGCACATTTACTTTATTTTTGTTATTGGACCTTCGAAAGTACTACTCATCCAGTTAATCCCATTTGTCTGAGAAGAGCCACGTTTACTGAACTTGCCGATCAAGTAATCATCCGATTATAACATGAATATCCGTCCTTCTGTACCTTAACCTCGCTGTTGGTGCTCATATCCTTGGAATCATTATGAAGCTCAGAAACAAGATGTAAAATGTATGGGTCGTGCTCTCCTGTACGTCCCGGCTGTGGGTCCCATTTGTCTCCCTAGTCTATCGAGAGCTGGCATTGTGAAGCTCAGAAACAAGGAAATGGTGTGTATCAGGCTGTTCACTTCCAGGTGTGTCCCATGTGGTGCTCCATGTTGGACAGGGGTTCCAGCAGCTTTAGACTCGTCTTTGAACCTTGGTCTTTGCGTGTCCACTGAACACCTGTGCCTGTCCCTCTCAGATGATTGTGTGGCCAGTAACACGAGAAAACCTCTTGAGTACTATTGTAAAAGAGCAGGCATCTAACTTGTAGCTGAGGGGCTTCTGACTGACTCCTGTTACTGAAAAGTTAGTGGAGTGGCTGGGGATGGTTTGCTGGAGGTTGTGCTGTGATCTGCCTCAGGCATTCAGGGAGACCTGAGGATTTGGTGACCCAAGTCTAGATGGAGCATAGGGACTGTAGTGACAACCTCTGTGTCTGTAACATGAACAACATATGGAGCAGAGGCTGCACAGAGAGGAGGATCTGAAACCACAAAGTGTTTTGGGAAAAGGGATCTGCTTTATCCACACTGGGTTTTCCAGGAACAGCTTTACAAGTTACATTCAACCCAGGAGCAGAATGTGAGGGGACCCTGATTGAACAAGGAGCTGGTCACAGAGCGGTGTCACTTCCTCAAATACGACCTGCAGCTTTACACCAGGGAGGACGGTGCTGCCAGTGACTGTTCGGGTCACTGTTTCATTCAGCTTATATGATCAGGAACTTTCCAGGCAGGAGTGGGTGACAGCTTCATCATCTCCCAGTATGCCGACGTCAATGTCACCATTTGGAGTCGGAGGATATATATGGTGGTTGGGAGCAATGGGGTCCATGGGAACATCAGGGAGATGGAGCAACACTTCCCGTGTCTGATTGGGGTCAGAATGAACCCTCCAGTACACACTGCATCACTAAATCCTGTAGTATTTTTCCGTTTCAGTAACATACTACACACCATTCTTCCAAAAGAAAATGACATCTTAAATCCCATTTGCGAAACGTTTATCCATTGATTTCACTTGTCCATATCCAATTACAGACTCTATACCTTCTCTTGATAATTTAGTTTCCTGTTTATCTTAGTTTAATCGGCAAATTTAGTTACAGTACATTTGTTCCGCTCCTCCTGATCATTGATAGAGATTGTAAAGAGCTGTGGACCCTGCACTGGTCACTGTGTGACTCCACTGGTGACGTTCTATAAAACTGACTAAGGCTGATTTATCCAGAGTGCCTGCTTCCTATTTGAAATCAGTCCTCCCCCAATTTATGTGTAACACATTTGAGAGCTGAATAAGAACTAGGACCATTAGTTCGGCAATCCAGCTCATCAGGCCTGTTCCGACATTAAATACAATCATAGCTGATGTCATTGCAGCCTCAGTTCCACATTCCTGTCCGCTCTCCATATTCCTTCATTTACTCAATATCCCAGCACCGACTACACTCTGGGGCAGTGAATTACACAGATTCCCAACCTTTTCAGAGAAGTAGGTTCTCCTCACCCCTGTTGTAATTCTCCCCCACCTCATCCTAAAACCTAAATGGTTTTAGGATCGTTCGAGATTGTCCCACACGAGGAAATGCCAACTTCACTTCTACATTGTCAATCACCTTTAACATCGTCCAGACCTCTGACATCTCCTCTCATTTTTCTAAACTCCAGGCAGTGTTGGCCTGAACTGCTCAATCTCTCTTCAAAGGAGAAACTCCTCATCTCTGGAGTCAATCTAGTAAACCACTTCTGAACTGTCTCCATGGCAAATACATCCCTCCTACAGCCAGGACACCAAGACTGCACACAGTACTCAGTTGCGATCTCACATCTCCCTCCCTTCATTATCCATTGTTTTAGAAATAAATGCCAAAGTGGCACTTGCGTTTCTCATTATCTGCTGTACCTACATCTGAGTATTCTGTAGTATACTCGGGCATATACTGTAGTATACTGTAGGACGCGGGCAGCCAGATCCCTCTGCACCTAATCATTCAGAAGTCTCTTTCCATTTGGATAATAATTTGTCTTTCTGTAACACTGATCCAAATGGAACCACTCATACTTTTGTTGTAAAGTTTCTTCTGTTAAATGTTGCCCCAACCTATCCATATACATTTTCTAAGTACTTGCATCTTCATTGCAATTTTTCACCTGAGTTAGTGCCATCTGTCAATTGGGTTATAACATGTTCTATCCTCTCAACTACGTAAGACTATAGATTGTAAATAGGTGGGGCCTGGGGACCAAGACATATGGTTTCCTAAAAGTTGAATTTTGACCAACAGAAAATGACCCATTTTTTTTCCATCTCACTGCATTTTCTTGCTTCACCAAGCCTGTATCCGAGTTGAAAAATTACTTTTATTCATAAGCGATCTTATTCTGCAGATTTATCATTTGTGCACAGCTATTCAATGTCTTCTGGAAGTCCAAATATTTCATCTCTAGGATCCCCATTATCCAGATTGCTTATCACATCTTGATAAAGCTCAAGCAAATAATTGAAACACTATTCATCTTTGTAAAATTATGTCGATTCTGATGGATTGTGGTTTGACCTTTCAAATTTCTTGTCATTAATTCCTGAATAATCGACTTTAATAATATTTCTTAAATTTCAACAGTTTTCTTACTATTCTATATTCCATCGTGAAGGTATAAATTCTAAATTCTTACCTCCCTATAATCTCTTTGTTCTCTCCAATCCTATATAATTGGCACATGACAAGAAATGACCTGCTCTGATTGCTCTGTAAGAGGTCTGAGACACTGAATGGCCTCATTCTCTTCCTTATGCACAGCTTTGGGCTGATGTCTTTCTGGTGTTCCACATCACCATCTCATGGTTTGCCTGTCCTCCTCCTGTTGATGCGTAAGAGTCGTGAGGGCTTATGCGATCTTCCTGTTGCTGTGTAATAGTTTGAGGGGCTGAAAAAACCTTCTCAGATTCCTCCATCACAGGCTGGAGTTACTGAACGGTCTTTCCTGCATCCCTGATATAGGTCTGAGGGAATGATTGGCCTTCTTCTGTTCCCATCCACGAGACACGT
This sequence comes from Hemiscyllium ocellatum, assembly GCF_020745735.1. Classification (NCBI taxonomy): domain Eukaryota; kingdom Metazoa; phylum Chordata; class Chondrichthyes; order Orectolobiformes; family Hemiscylliidae; genus Hemiscyllium; species Hemiscyllium ocellatum. The sequence goes on from NC_083449.1 coordinate 970,071, forward strand.
GACGTAAACTTCTTCCTCCTTTCCCATAAGAAATCTTATAGTTTCCATCCTTCTCCAATTCCCGTGCAACAGGCTCGATGGGACTGAATATCCTCCTGGTATACCAGTGTAACAATCTCCAGTCCCTGTGTGACCTCTTCCACTTCCTATGTTACAGACTTGATGAGGCTCAATAGACTGATCCTATTGCTGCATAACAGGGTACTGGTGCTGCATGGCCTACTTTGGGCCCAGTGTTATCGACTCAAGGAGTTGATTGGCCTCCTCCCGTAACTGTATAACAGGCTCCAAGGGGCTGAATAGCCTCTTCCTGTACTGGTGTAACAGGGTCAATGTCCATCGAGACACTACCTCCTAGTAAATGATAGAAGGCGCTGAACGAGAGAGTGCCCGTACTCTGAAGCACTCTCATCTCCATATCTGACTTACAGAGACGAACCATTAATCTAGTCTTTTTTCTGTATAAAGTCCTGAAGCTGAACGTAACAAAAGAGGTCCCTCCCGGATACCTCATATTCCTGGTACAGCTGCTTAAAATCCATCATGACCTCCACGTCAAAACATTCTCCCGAACAGGAAACTCATCTGGACTACCAGAGCCTAAAGCCAGAATCCATCAATCCTGGCTTGAGTCCTATCAATCCTACAATGGGAGTGAAAGCTGAAGTTTTTGTTTTGTAAATTGCCCTCAACTTGCCACATCGTTCTCCATGCTTTCACCGTGTTAAGGACAGTCAGTTTCTGCAATTCTCCATAACAGTCCTCATCTTGTCCATGAACAACAGATTAATGAGGGGAAAATTTGTCTAGATAACCTCGATGTCCAGCCAAATGGACCATGTGTCCTGACAAGCCTAGTCAGCCACATCGGATAGCAAGGAACTAAGTTGGTATTTCTTAAAGTATGGAAAATCGACACGCCACCATTCACTGTGGAAGCTGCAATTTGTCCAGCTTAATAGGAGGCCATCTGTGACGCAAGATGAAAGATCAAAGCCAACTGTTAAGCGTCCGTAGCGCCTGCCTGGACAGCGTCAAAGGGCGCATTGGCATGGGGTTTCATAAACAAGGAAGGACATTCATTTTAACAAGAGCTAACCCAAACAGGATATTGGAAGATTCTGTCTTATCTTCTCTAGCAACTGCATGAAGTTAACTTTATATAATTCATCAAAGGCTTGGATGATAAAAATACCTGAACCTCCTTGTGACAATCTGGAAGGGAATCAGATTCCACCCCAAGGTCTAATAAGACCCCCAAGAGGGAAGGCCTCCGATTTCATAAAATTGATTTTATACTCTAAGAAAGATCCAAATAAATTAATCTTTCGTATTAAACAGGACACAGATATCATTGGGTTAATTAGAAAGAGAGGAACGCCATCTGCTTAAAGGGTGGTCTTATGCCTTCCTGCTCTTACCTCCTTGCCAGTGATACTGGCGTCCCTCCAGATTCCAAAGGCACAATCATTAATGTGAATGGTAACAGTGAAAGAGGGAAACTTTGTTCGCTGCCACTGTCAATACTAAAATTGTCAGACCTTATACCATTAGTGAAATCCGCTGCTTTCGGGTCACTATACAACACTGCCACCCACCTGGCCAAGACCCCTCCAAGACCAAACCATTCAAGGACATAAAAGGTGCACATCCACTCCATCCGGTTAACTGCTTTCTCTGCAACCAGGGAGACTATCGAGCCTGGAATCGAACCTTGCTGGCACACTGGAACCATATTTAGCACTCTTCTAATATTATCAGAGGACCTACGGTCCCTAATAAAAATGGTCCTCTTTCACAATGGACCTTCAAAGCCAGCATTTTCGACAAAATTTTAAAGTCCACATTTAAAAATGAAATATGCACATGTAAAGTGCAATCCTCTGGGACTTTCCCTCACTTGAGAATAAGATGAATATTTCCTTCTCTCAGAGAGGATGGGAGGCAGTCCTGACTGTACGAATAATTGTACATATGCAACATTGGCCCAGCCAGCATGTCTATGAACTCCTTCTAAATCTCATTCTGAACGTCCATCTGGGCCGGGGGCTTTACTACTCTGGAGCTGCCTAAATGCCTCCTGTATCGCTCTGATTATCAGAGGGGCATTCTAAAATGACGCCTGCTCTGAACTTACACTTGGGAGGTCCAAGGTCTTAATAAAGGGCTCCATCGTCACCAATCAGTCCTCCAAGCCCGCTGACTGAAACAACCTAGAGTAGAACTTCCTGAATGCTGCATTGATCTTTTTGGGATCACAGGTGATAATAGCAGCAATCTTCTTTCTGGCCAAGTACACCTAATATCTACCTGGTTACCACCATGCTCAAATATCTTCTGTTTTGCAAAGGAAATCTCTCTCTTTGCTGTCTGGGCGAGTGCAGCATTCGGAGCAGACCGGAGGGCTGTAATCTGCTGCAATTAAGTTACAGGCAGTCTGATGAAATATGGTGTCTCAGCTCTCTTCAGCCGAGCCTCAAGCATACGCTGCTGCTCTCCCTTCTGTCGCTTCTGAGTCGATGACGCACTTCTCTGTCCAATATTTAACTAACTCAGCATTGAATAAATGTAAACAAATAGACATCTCAAATGTTTGGGGAAGAGAACTTCCACTTGAAATGCCTGTTCAAAATTTCTGCTCATCCCTCTTATAGTCAGATAGCATGCAAATGTCTAAGTGCTGACCAGACTTCCCATTATGATCGAGTCTAATTTGACAGCATTTTGCTCATATTCCTCTAAACCTTCTTATTCAGATACCCATCAATATGCCAGACTCTACCATTTCCTCAGCAGATAATTCCATATGGATACCTCCCTCTGTAAGAAAACATTGCGTCTAAGTTCCCTCTAAAATATTTCCTCTCGAACCTTAAAACAGGCCTCCACTCTGAAAAGCAATCCTCTACCACCACTGTCTCCTCTCTTCAATCTAATTTTGTACTCAATTGGCTTGGATGCGCTGGTTCCCATGTGATCTAATCTTACTAACTTACCTAATATGCAGAATCTTGTCGAACAACTTGTTCCAGTCTGTATGGAAAATACCTACAACACTGGCTTCAATAATCTGCTCTGTCACCTCTTTAACAAACTAAGTCAAATTAGTGCAACACGATTTCTCATGCAAAATGCCATAGTGACTATCACCAATCAATCCTTGCCTTTGAAAATGCATGCAATTGGCTATCCCTCAGAATCCCCTCCAACAACTCACCAACAACTGATGTCAGGCTCACTGGTCAAGAGTTCCTTGAATTGTTGGGTAACTGTTTTCTTTTCTACTGCCACTCCTCCATTGGTCACAACAAATTATCGGTGTAACCAGGCTGACGATATGGTCAATGATCTAGGTTTCATACTGTGTCAGAATCATCCTCGGAAGAGGTCAGGTTGATTTCCTTCCTTTGTTAATATAACAAATTCATGACAAAAACAAAGTTCCTCAAACTATGATGGAAAAGTGAATGTCAAACAGAATAGAAATTACAAAAATGTATATTGACATTTCCATTCCTAAAAATACTGAGGAGCACAAACATACACAGACACACACACATATACATACACAGACAAGCACACGCAGACACACTGAAATACATACACAGACATGCACATAAGCACGGATACACACACAGACACACGCACATACAAGTATACGCACAAACACAGACAAATGCATGTACCATACACTGTAAAACATGAGAGCAGAAAAAAGGCAATTTAGCCCATCCAGTCTACTGAGCGATTGATCATGGCTGTCATGTTTTTCAAGCCCATTCTTCTGCCTTTTCACAACAAGCTTTGATCCCATCTTTAAGCATAACTTATCTCGTTATATCCTAAATTCGCTAATGTACCTATGTGTGTGTATATATGCCTGTGTGTGTCTCTCTTTGTGTGTCCGTGTGTGTCTGTGGGCATGTGTTGTCTCTGTGTGTGTCTGTGCGTGTGCATGTGGCTGTGTGACTCTGTGTGCGTGTCTTTGTGTGTGTGTGTCTGTGCGCATATGTGTGTCTCCGTGCATGTGCCTGAGTGTGTGTCTGTCTATCTGTGTGTGTCTCTGTGTGTATGTGTGTGTGTGTGCGTGTGGGTAATATACGTGTGTGTGTGTTTGCCTAATAGCAGGAGACAGCATTATTGAGGATGGTTGTTTTTCAGACTGGAGGCCTGCTGCTATGGACTAGGTCAGCTTAGTCAAAACATTCTTAAGTAGGCAGCGGAGACCATAACTTTGCAATTTCTTTCAGTAAGTGCACAGTGACAATTACCCAGAGTAACCTAGCTATGTTGACTATCAGGTTTTGAAAATGGACAAAAAATAATTTACAAAATTACACAATGAAACCCAAAGAACAGAATAAAGAACCCCTACAGAAGTCATTCTATTCAAACTAAACATAATTAGCTGTTCTGAATGTACACAACAGTCCCAATAAGCAAACCCCCCTTAAAAACTGTAAAAAAACGGAACATATGCTTACTGGTTGAAGTTAGAAGGGCAGAAGGAGGGTGAAAGAGAGAGAGAGAGAGAGAGAGAGAGAGAGAGAGAGAGAGAGAGAGAGAGCCTGACCACACAGCTGAACTCCAAACTGGTTCTGGACTGAAAAGCTCACCGACAGAGCTGACCACTCCCCTTTCATTATACATTTAATCACAGCGCCGTTTAATCTCTGGACCAAACCAGTCACCTTGGAGGCGGGAGCTAATTACGACCCCTCTGAAAAAAAAAGTCAAGGTCACAATATCTTTGAGAAAGGGGACCAGCTTTGTGACACTGTGCACAGCGGTGTTCCACAGGGTCTTGTGCTCAATCCATTTTTGTTTGTCATTTATACAAATGATTCAGATGAGAATTATGGAAGGCGTGGTTAGAAAGATCGTGGATGAAACCAAGATTGGCTATATAGTGGACAGTGAAGATGACACAGGGACCTTGATGAAATGGCTTAACGAATCTTAGAGTTGTACAGCGCGGAAGCAAACACTTTTGACCAACTCGTCCATGCAACCTGATTTCCTAAACTAATCGTGCCCTATCTGGGTCGGAGCGATGGCTCAGTGCTTAGCACTTCTGCCTCATAGTACAAGCTGACTGACTGTGTGGAGTCTGCACATTCTCCCTGTGTCTGTGGTGGTTTCCTTCCACAGTCCAAAGATGCGCAGATTTGGTGAATTGGCCACGCTAAATTGCACATAGTGTTAGGTGCATTAGTCAGGGGTAAATGTGGATAGATGGTTCTGGGTGGGTAACTCTTCGGAGGGTTGGTGTGGACTTGTTGGGCAAAAGGGCCTGTTTTTACACTGTAGGGAATCAGATCTATTTATAAGCAATTTGCCCATATCCTTCTAAATCCTTCCTATTAATATACCCATCTGGGTGCTGTTTAAATGTTGTAATTACACCAACTTCCACCACTTCCTCCGGCAGCACATCATATACACGCCTCAGTTTCTGAGTGAAAACGTTGCCCTTGAGCTCCCTTTAAAATCTTTCCCCTCTCTAATTAAATCTATGCCTTCTAATTTTGCAATTCCAAACATGGGGAAAAGATTTTGAATACTTACCCTATCCATGCCCTTCATGAATTTATAAACTTCTAGAAGGTCCCAATGTGACTCCAACCGAGGGCCTGTGCTTTCAGTCATCCGGGTCTTAAATCCTGAAATTCAATACTGAAATCTCTTCCACCTCGATCAAATCACAATTCTAAACTCATTTTAGTCAACGTGTTCAAACATATTATAAAACACCTCTAGTAGGATTTTAAGCTAGAGCTTTGCGGCTAGAGGTAGGGTCCCTACCACCACTCCACAATAGCCCCTAAACTTTCCACGTTATTCTCCTGTATGTTTGTTCTGACATGCTGTGGCACATCTCTGCCCCTGAATCCAGACTGTCTGGCCTCGAGCCAGGGACACGTTCAGACAAGTTCAAGAATTGAAATAGAATCCAGAGCTCTGCATCAGAGCTAGGGACACTACCGACTACACAAGAAATAAACCATGCCCACATTTTTAATTTTAAGTGACAGCTTTCAGATCGGTATGGATTCATTGAAATCTGGTTCACTTTACTGAATAACACAGTTAAACTAATAATGTTGTAAAAATGCAAGGTACTTGCCTCAATTGTAGGATGTCGAGTTTATGTGCTCTGCCTTTGTGATAAACTATGAACATCTTTAAATACTTGGCTATTATTTCCAGCTTAAATGGCGATAGTCTGTAGTCGGCAATATGAGGGAATGAAATCCTGCAGACACACACTGCACTATGAAGGATCTTGAATAGATACCAATACTGAACATCAGAGACAAAGAAAGCGCGTGCTTTCTGACCTCAAACACCGATCACTGTTTCCCACCTCTAATGTGTGACTGTCCTCTTCCCAAAACCATTAAATGGTACAAGACAGCTGATTACTTTCCAGCCTTTCTTCCCCAGTACTATCACTCACTGGGCTAAAGAATGGCAGATGGAGTTTAATGTTGATAAATGCAAGGTATTGTACTTTGGTAAAACAAATAAACATGTACAATGAAAAGTTGAGCCAATGGTAGTGTTGTAGAACAGAACGACCTAGGATTTCAGGCATAATTCTTTGAAGTTTGCATCATGTGTAGTCAGGGTGGTTATGAAGGTGTTTCGCTTGCTGGCCTTCATAATAGAGACATAGAGTCATAGAGAGGGACTGCACAGAAACAGACCCTCTGGTCCAACTTGTCCATGTCAACCAGATATCTTAACCTAATCTCGTTAAATTTGCCAAACGTTGCCCATATCCCTCTGAACCCGTCCTATTCATATCCTCATCCAGACGTCTTTTAAATGCTATAATTTAATTTGATCAGCCTCCACTACTTCCTATGGTAACTAATTCCATACGTGCACCACCTTCAGTGCAAACAGAATTGCCCCTGAGGTTCCTTTTAAATCTTTCCTCTCTCACCCTAAACCTATGCCGTCTAGTTTTGGACTCACCCGACTCAGGAAAAATACATTGTCTATTTACCATATGCATGCCTCTCATGATTTTATGAACCTCTGTAATTCACCTCTCAGCCTCCGATGATTCAGAGAAAACAGCCCCAGCCTATTTAGGCTCTCCCTACAGCTCATATCCTCCAAATATCCTTGGAAATATTTTCTGAACCCCCTCCAAGTTTCACAACATCTTTCCAATAGGAATGAGACTAGAATTGCACACAGTATTCCAAAAGTGGCCTAACCAATGTCCTTTACAGCCACAACACGACCTCCCAAATCTTGTACTCAGTGCAATAAAGGAAAACATGCCAAACACCTTCAATATCCTATCAACCTGCGGCTCTACTTTCAAGGAACTATGAATCTGTACTCCAAGGTCTCTTTGTTCAGCAACATCCTCCGGGACTTTACCATGAAGTGTATGCGTCCTGCTCTGATTTGCTTTTACAAAATGCAGCACCTCTCACTTATCTAAATATATCTCCATCTGCCACTTGGCCCATCTCCATTGGCCCATCTGATCAAGATCCCATTTTACTCTGAGGTAACCTTCTTCATTGTCCACTACAGCTCCAATTTTGGTGTCACCTGCAAATTTACTAACTATATCTCCTATGTTCATATCCAAATCATTTATGACAAATAGCAGTGGACAGTCCTTTGAGTACAGGAGTTGAGACGTTATGTTCAGGTTGCATAGGACATTCGCAAGGCATGTCCTGGAGGGCTGTGTACAGTTCTGGTCGCCCTCTTATATAAAGGATATTATCAAGAGCGGGAGAGTTCAAATGAGATTTATCAGGATGTTGCTGGGTATGGAGTGTTTGAGTTATAAAGACAGGCTTGATAGACTCGAACATTATCTACTTGAGCATAGGAGGCTGAGAGGTAACCTTATATAGGTTTATAATATCATGAGGGGTACCAATAATGTTGAATAGTAGGTGTCTTTTCCCTCGAGTAGGGGATTGTTTTAAGATAAGAGGAGCACGTTTCTAAAAAGACATAGCGTCATAGAGCTGTATAGCATGGAAACAGACCCTTTGGTCCAACGCGTCCATGCAGATCAGATAGCCAAAATTAATCTCCTCCCATTTTCCAGCATTTTCCCCATTTACATCTGAAACCTTCCCATTCATCTGCCCATCCACATGCCTTTTAAATGTTGCAACTGTACCAGCCTCCACACTTTCCTCTGGCACTCGTTACACACAACCACCCTCTACATGAGGAGTTTGCCCATTGGATCCCTTTTATGTCGTTCCATCTCACCTTAAATATTTGCCATCTAGTTTTCGACTGCATTACCCTTGGGAAAAGACCTCGGCTATTCAATCTAACCATTGCACCCATGATTTCAATATCCTCTAACGTCAGCCCTCATCCTCTGATGCTCCAGGGAAAACAGCCTCAGCCTATTCAGCCTCTCTCTGTAGCTCTAAACCCCCCAATCCTGGCCAACATCATTTTAAAACCCTTTCTGAACTCTTTCAAGTTTCACAACATCCTTCCTACAGCAGGGAAATCAGCATTGCATACAGTATTCTAAAAGTGATCTAACCAATGTACTGTACATATGTAATCCAGTCTCATAACTCATATAGGAGGAGAAAGTGAGGTCTGCAGATGCTGGAGTATCAGAGCTGAAAATGTGTTGCTGGAAAAGCGCAGCAGGTCAGGCAGCATCCAAGGAACAGGAAATTCGACGTTTTGAGCATAAGCCCTTTATTCCTAATGAAGGGCTTATGCCCAAAACTTCGAATTTCCTGTTCCTTGGATGCTGCCTGACCTGCTGCGCTTTTCCAGCAACACATTTTCAGCTGATAACTCATATACACAATGCACTGGTCAATAACATACCAAATACTTTCTTCACTATTCTATCTACCTGCAAATCCACTTTCAAGGAACTATAAACTTGTACTCCGAGGTCACTTTGTTCAGCAACACTTCCCATTGCTTTACCAATCGGTGTATTAAATCCTGCTCTCATTTGCCTTTCCCATATAGAGCATCTCACATTTATCTAAGTTAATCTCTGTCTTCCACTCCTCGGTCCATTGATCCAATTGATCAAGATCCCGTCGTAATCTGAGGTAACCTTACTTGTTAGCTATTATACCTCCAATTTTGATGTCACCTGGAAACTTACGAAATATACCTCCTATGTTCATATCCAAATCATTTATATACATGATGAAAAGTAGCAGAACCAGCACCGATCCTTGTGGCACTCCACTGGTCACAGACCTCCAGTCTGAAAAACAACCCTCCACCACAACCCACTGTCCTCTATTTTTAAGCCAGTGCTGTATCCAACTGGCTAATTCCTCCTGTATTCCATGTGACCTAAATTTGTTAACCAGTCTCCCATACTGGACCTTGTTGAATGCCTAACTGAAGTCTGTATAGATCACATCCAGTTTTCAGCCCTTATCAATCCTCTCCGTTACATCTCAACAAAAAAATAATCAAGTTAGTGAGACATGTTTTTCCAGAAACAACCCAATTTTCCTGTCCTGATAAAGCACTTTTGCCCAAAACGTTTATTTTCCTGCTCCTCAGATGCTGCCTGACCTGCTGTGCTTTTCCAGCACCACTTTTATCTAGAGTCTCATCTCCAGCATTTACAGTCCTCACATTTGCCTATCCCTAATGTATCTTTCCAAATACATATAAATCCTGTAACTCATGATTCCTTCCAACAACGTGCCTACCACTCATATCAGGTTCACCAATCTATAGTTCCCTAGCTCTTCCTTTCCATTTTGCTTAATAGCACAACTTTAGTTAAACTCATGAATTCCAGCATTTCACCTGTGGCTATTCGTGATAAAAGCATCTCAGCAAGGCGCCCTGCAATCACTTCCTTAGCTTCCTATAGAATTATTGGATCCATCTGATCAGGCCCCGTGAGGTTTTTTATTTTACACAGCATGTGGTTCGTGTAGGGAGTGAACCTCCTGAGGAAGTGATGGATTGTGGGTAACGTTACAGCATTTAAAATGCATTTGATGAAGTACAAGAATAAGCGAATGTTTGGACAAATCTGGACCAAGCGCAGGCAGATGGGACTGGTTTAGTTTGGAATTATTGCCAGCATGGACTGTATGGGCCGATAGGTCTGTTTGAAAATATCCTGTTTACCTCGATGAGTCTATGTGTGTTTGCATGTCCAAGTATGTATCTGCATGTTTCTGTTCGTGTTTGTCTATTCCCGTGTGTCTACGTACGTCGCTGTGTACCACTGTGTGCATTTCTATCTCTCTGTGCGTGTTACATGTGTTTTGGCATTAATGTGTGCATCTCAGTCTCCGCATCTCTGTGCAATGGGAACTCTTCTTGTTTTTGGTGTGAATCACTGAGACGGGGTCAAAACCGCTCTCCCTTCCTCTCCCTTTCCCTCTTTACTTTAAAGTGATCCAATCCCACACTCTGCTGGTCTGGTTTATGTCTTTTCAATTCTTTCTCACATATAAGGTTACTTGTAAGAGTAAGACATTGAAAATAGCAAGTTACAGGAAGTGCATTAAAATTAATCTCATCGCCTTGCAATGTGGTTCACTCGGATTTGCTTGGATATAATTGCAATGGAAATATGCTTTAATCAGTACACCGTGTGTTGGAAATACTACCCAGTGACAAACCGTTTCCACATTAGAGAAGGACAGCAGACATTTGTGCACATGAAACTGTTCCATTCTGAGGGTTTCAGCCCAATGACTGTGTATGTGTGTGTGTATCAAAATTTAGATTGGATTGTGCTGTGAACTACTGCCGTCTCTCTCTCTCCCTCCCAAACTGAATCCCTGATGGTTTGCACACTTTACCACCACGATTACAGTGGCGTGGGAGGTGGGAGATGGGAGGTGTGGGTTGGAAGATGGGAGGTGGCGGTTGGGAGATGGGGGTTAGGGGTTGGGGTTGGGAGTGCAACAGAGATTGACAACAACAGAAAGCCCAGTAGCTCTGGCAGCATCTTTGCACAGAAATGCAAGTTGACGTTTTGGATCGAGTGACCCTTACTGAGAACTCGTGTCAGGGGACATTACATCATTTTAAACACCACAGAGACTGCCACACTCGCCACACACAAATACACACACGAATGCACACACAAAGAGGCACTCACTATTCATTGACACTAACACAGACATGGAAAATGTCAGTATTTCTCTCGCTCCATGGTAATATTGTCAATATTTCAATCGTTCTGTCTGGTGTCTGTCAGTATTTCTGTGTGGAGTGTGATTGTAGGACAATTTTAATCTTTGCAGATATGAAAACTGGAAGAATTGTAAAGTTTGTTGAGGACGGCGTGGAACTCCAACAGGAAAGTTATATTTTGGTGTCGAGTTCAGGTGTGTGGCAGATGCAGATCAAAGCAGAACAGTATGAGGTGATGCTCTTTGGTAGGAAGGACATTGAAAGGTAACATTAAACAGGCTGTACTCTTATAAAGGAGGTGGAAAAGCAAAGGGTGCTGGGTGTATGAGCACAGATTATCCAAGACATCAGGACAAGGGGGGGTAGCGGTAAATCTCACAAATTAGTGTCAGTATCTGAGCTGTTTACAGGAGGAAGGAGTCTCCGTGCTCGCTTCCTGGGAGTTGGTGGAGATGGTGTGTTGTGAGCCCACCGAGACCGCGGGGATTCCATTTGTACAAGCTCAACACAATAGGGAGATGGCATCAGGGCCACGGCTTCTAAGTCGTGCCAGAAGAAACGGAGCTGCCAGTGGGTTTAAAGTGAGAATTTCCCTTCACTGAACATTGCTTCTTACTGGGTCGGTGGGACGTGGATGTTTCAGAATTTCCACACGAGGCATCCCAATCCTCTCCGGCTCATACCATGGTCCTTCCCAGATGGCCGGGGGTGGGGGGGTTGAGGGACTGGATATCGGGCACTCCATCACCCTGCTTGGCCTTTTGTGTCCTATTCCAGACTGTTTCTCCTGGAATGGGAGAAGGGGGGAGGGAGGGAGGGTAGGAGTGGGTGGCGGTGTTGTTAGTGCTGGTGTGGGGGGGAGAAATGGTGAGGTATCTGGAGGGAGTCAGTCCATAGTGTTGTATCTATGCAGTGTTATTAGTGTCGGGGAGGGGGGAATAATGAAGGGAGAGAGAGGGGATGAGAGAGAGAGAGAGAGAGGCGGGGGAAGGTGCTGCATGCAGCAATGGGAGTGGTGAAGCATGAGCCTTGTTCTGGTTCACTGCTGCAACAGATATACAGTGAGTGTGAGGGAGCAGAGAGAATAGAGTGATCCCTACCCTGACAGAGTGGGGAACGTTATTGATGCTTGTCCTGTATTTCTGGACACTTCTTCAGACCTCAGATACTGCACTGAGCTGGGTGGGAAGCTCAGACCATGCTCGGTGGGTCTGGCGGTGTGGGGCCCTCTGGGAAGAGTAAGCAACCCCCCCCCCCGTGCTAGCCCATCCACCATGTCCTCTTTGCCCCTTGTCTGCCATGCTCGGGATAAACTGTGCAGGGCAGCTCCAAACTGATAAAGCTCAACAGTGTGCCCATTGGCCTTTTAGATTTGGAACCAATGTCAGGTATCATGGAATATTCAGGAACATCTGGGCGATGGTGAGTACCTCCAGCAATGATGGGTGGGATAATCGGGCTGGCATTGAATGAGAGGGACACCGTGGGGTAGGGAGGGTAGTTAATGAGGTGAGTTTGATAAGATAGCACCAGGAAACTAACTCCGCCTCATACAGACAATCCCTCTGTCACACTCAATGAAAATGGCACTGAGACAAATTACTATTAGATTCAGCCTAACGAGATCGAGACTGTGCTGGCCCTGCTCACAGTTATACAGCTGCAGAACAAATGCTCATCCAAACTCTCCACCATCTTAATTAACACCAATATCATTCATGGAAACAGTGACCCATATGCAAGTTGTTTTCGAAATGTTTTCAATTCACACTTTTTAAACCTACCATCAGATACTTCTCTGAAATTCTCTCTCAATCTCCCCCTTCTTTTACCAAGCTCCTCCCATTTGGCGGCCTTTCAGATGATTCATGGCCGCTTTCTGGCAGTGAGTTTCACGCCCGCAGCACACCGTTGTCATGGCACAATGGAGATATGGAGCTGGAAGTGGATGGGAGCTGTATATCCTGTCACTTCCAACATGGGCTGCAAGTTTCCCCACGTACAGCAATGATCTAACACACTGTTACTCAGCAATGCAGTGGTTGGTGTGGACAGCTGTACATGCTGGGAAGGTAACTGTTCTAGATTAACAGATAACTTCATTGCTATCACTGCAGAGCTCCCCATGCATGTTTATGAAACAATGCACTTGTGTGCTCTGCAGGTTTATATATCAATGTACTTTTGGACGGATAAGAAATGGACTGGTGAGCTCTGAACATTGTTCAATCCTGGACCTATTGCTAAGCAATACACTGGTCTGTTTTACGCTTAATGATGAACATATATCTCATTTGGGCTTCTACGTGTGTGGACATGATCTGTGAGGTGGATAGAGTATCCAATATAATTCCTGAAATAACTATCACTCCTCCAGCTCGGCCCATTCCGCTATTTAACCCCATATTTCAGCAACATGTTGTCCATTAAGTAATTACCCAAGTAAAACGTGAATATCTGTCGCTCTTGTATTGGAAATGGAGATCGTGGCTTGGACCGAACATTTTTATTTAAATATTTTAAAGCTAAATGTGAGGTGCTGTGTTTCAGATACAATTCGCTTGTTCACGATATTCAAATTAAGCAAAACACAATTTATTCAAACACTGTTTGGCTGCAAGTACCACAAGGAATAGACAGTATCTACACTGTCTATGGCACTGTAGGAGCCTCTCAAAAATGCCTAATTCCACGTAAGCAGTTAATTTATGGTATGATAAATATCAAATTAAACATAAATAAATCAAACGAAAGTATGCAGCAGGCCTGGTGATCAGACACCAACGGTCTCGGGACCCCAGCAATTTGTAACTTGCCAAAACACAGTAGAATCATCAAGCTTGGGAAGAGAAAGCATCATCTCTTTCCCTCACCTCTATTTTTACAACTGGAGATGTGCCATTAACCCAATAGTCAGCGATGTCAACATCCCACCCACACCAAGTATTATTGTGTTATATCAGGGTTATCGTGAAAGGAGTTAACTGCAGCTGTTTGTTCAGTGACTGTGATTAATATCAGTCTTCCTGGATCTAACTGGGTCACTAGAGGCTTTACCTCGTCCATAATTAGAGGATTCTTTCAATTTGTTATGCCATAGTATTTGGGGCAGTATAATCCTCAACACGATTGGGATCAGCAACTGCAAAGAGAGGGAGAGATCAGAATCTGAAAACATTAGAATGTTCCAACAATGGATCAGAGTCTGAGAACATTAGACTGGAATGTTCCAACAATGGACAGGAGTTTATCCTATGGTCTTTACTGGCTTTCCCAGGATTGGGCATGGTTGCAGTTGCGAATCCGAGCCGTACTGATGATTATTCAAGCTGGGTACTATCCCATCCTCGCTATTATTGGTGTTCCTGGTAAGCCTATCTCTGTCAATTCTATAAATGATGGTGAAGGTTATTGATATTCCAGTTAATTATATTTAACAAATATATGAACTTTCAGTCACAAATTCCACTTCCTTTGCATGCATATCCAAACTCCTTACTCACAAACATCAAAGAAGGGACAAGACTGTTCGGAACCTTGAATCTCCTTTTTGCCCTGAACTATTTTATGTCTCTCTGTCATCAAATCTGCCCACACCCCAGTCTCCAGCTATGCCTCAGTGCCGTTGTTGAATTACCTATCATCTACCCCTTCGTTAATGACAGATTTTACGGCTCCAGTTCTCTTTTGACCACTCTTGCAGCAACAAGTATTTTGACCACAAGCTTCTTCTTGTTTCTACAGTTACTTCACAACAGGGACTCTGTATCAGAGTAGTCGTGTCACTGACCATGTAATTCAGAGGCATATGTTATGACTCTAAAAACATTGTTTGAAACCCTCCCACAGCCGATCTCTACACTTAAATTCGAATGACAAAAGTTGGAAAGAAACCTAATTTCCCTCGTGGCAACCATAAACCATCACGATTTTTTTCCTTATTTTAATGATGATCTTTGTTAAAGATCCCAAAAAGTTTTGCCCTGTTTGGACTAAGTGTGATTTCAGACCCACAACAATGTAGTTGGCTCCATATTGCCTTCACAAATGTCCGCGTGGTCAAGGGCAGTTACTGATGGCCAACAAATGCTACCCTTGCCAGTGATGCTGGCATCCCGGGAAACAACAACATTAAAGGTGATATTACAAAGGAAATGTGGATGCTGGAGATGTGAAATAACATTCTCCAGCATTTGAAAAAGTGTTGGAGATTCTCAGCGGGTATGGCAGTCTGCCGGACTGGAGAAAAACAGATAACATTTAGAGTTCATTGACCATATCAAAACTAAATGCAACTAATTAAGAATATTATTTATATCAGGGTTGGTTGGAAGGATGAATGGGAGGTTTGTGTTGAATGGGTGGAGGAATGTCCAGAAAGAGTGAGAGAGAGAGCGAGAGAGAGAGAGAGAGAGAGAGAGAGAATAGGATGGGAGGTTATTTGAACATTTCCCCTTTTCCCCATATTCCTGAATATCACATCCATTTCAGGATGTCCCTGCTTGAATTGAGTAATGTTCCCCTTGTCTCTCTGAGTGTGGTGATCAACTCCATCGGCAATACTAGTGCTGAGATACCGAGAAACACAATATTATATTGTCAACTGCTTCTTTGGAAAGTGGAACTGTTACTGTGGGACTGTGCAGAGGTGCAACAGCTTTCTCAGCTAGGAAGAGAAACTGAGGAGTCAGAGGCATTTTTAACACTGAATGTTTGCACCATGGGTGTGGGGAACTGACTTGCTGCTGTCGTTGGAAGGTCAGTGGAGTTTCTGTGGATGGTGTTCTCAGGTTTGTATTGTCAGTTGCTGCGTTCATTCAGGGAGACCCGAGGTCCTTTTGACCCCACTCCAGACACTGCATTTTCAGTGTATCTGTGTCCACGATAAACAAATGGAGCTGAGACTACAGAGAAGGGAAGCTGTGTAAACAGGGTGGGGCTGGGAGTTGCACATTCCTCCCTGGGATTTCGAGGAACATTTGTCTCAGCTGGATCCATTCCAAGTGTAAAGTGACAAACCAGTTAGTTTCAAAAATGAGGTGGTCACTGAACTGTGTCCTCTCCTACAGTATAACCTGTAGCCTCACATCAGGGACAGGACTGTACTGACTCTTACCATGAAGTGAACTGGATTGATTCTGGAACTTTCCAGTCAGGAGTGGGTAATACATCCACCATCTCTGAAGAGCAGTCCTCTGATGTATTCAGGAGCTGAAATAAGCCATCTGCCTGCTGATAGGAATTCATTGGTTCCATCTCCACAGGGGAAGGTACAGAAACTAACTTCCAGAAATATTAGGGAATGGAGGATTAGTGAAAATAAGAAACTGCAGGAAATTAGAATTAATGAAGAGTATGTTTTTTGAAAATCTAATTGAATCGAAGTTTCATGAGTTACTGAATCTGCTGAACTGCATCCCAGAGTATTGAGGAGGTGGCGATAGAGCTAATGAAATAATTACTGATTATTTTTCAAAGCTGGTTAGATTCTGGAAAGTATCCTGCAGACTGGAAAGCAGCTATTGAAAACTGAAATATTTAAAACAGGATGGAGAGGGCAAACAGAAAACTAAATTGGTTGTTGTCAGCTTGAGAAAAATATTGTAACCTTTTATAAGGAATGTGACAACTAACACTTGGGGAATAGTGATCTGATTTGGTAGAGTTGGCCTAGATTAAGGAAAGGGAAATAATCTTTGATAAACCTGCTGGAATTTGTAGACATTGTCCGCTGTGACATCGACAATTGAGGACCAATGTGAATGGAGTATCTAAATTTTCAGCAGACGTTTGACATAGTTGAATACAGTTGAGTGGGGAATGTTAAATTCCTTGGGTATGTAGGTGTGAAATATATACCATATGGATTAAAAATTGGATATTGGAGATAATGAAGGGAGTAGTATTTTCCTCTGGACTGGAGTTTTGTTGGGTATCAGGTGGATCAGTGTTTTGGCAATAGCTGTTCACAAGGCATAAAAATGATTCAGATGTAAACAAACATCTTCATTCACATTTATGTTTGTTTTTCAATGGTGAGAGATCGGGAAATGCTGTTGTTGAAAAGGACCTGGATGACCTTGGTCATAAGTCACCGACGTTGCAGGAAGTAAGTGATATGTGACTCTTCATGCAAAATGATTGAAACACCAGAGTTGGTATATCTTTCCCAATGGTAGTGTTTTGTTGAGAGAGTATTTGGTGCATTGTGTACAGACTTGGTCTGTTTTATAAATAATGATCACTTTGTCACAGAGAGAGTGCAAAGGAGTTTCACCAGACTAAACACTGGCATGATGGTACCATGTGGAGAGTGTGCAGGATCCATGTGTTTAATTTGTAGCGCTGTGAGAGAATAAGAAGTTTAAACTTGATGGTCACGGACGGACACTCATTACATCTCAAACAGTTGAATAGGGTCAAAATTCCACACTATTCAGTGGATGCTTGATTCCCAAAAGTTTATATGCCTCTGCAGAGCCCACATTTCGATTGACAGAAAGGTACAGGCTCTGAATGAACTCTGGACACTTGAATGCACAGTTACTGTGTGACACTGTATTGAATGTCACTTTGTACACAATCCTGTCAGCAGTCACAATACCTTCATTTTGAAAGAGTTAACGATTCTACACCAGCTTCTGACCTCCACAGAGACCATGGGTCTGCTTTATTGAACATGGAAGACATCTTGGAGAATGGTTACTAAAGTTGGCGTCATTCCTACTGCCAGAAAACCATGTTAAAGTAGCACATAGGTCGTATGAGTAATTAGCCATGTGGACCAGGTTGGAACAGCCCATCTGTTCAGTCACTGCTCCATTTGTTTGTGATGTTGGAGCATTTCTGACATCTTCCTGTTCCTGTATTAGTGACTTGAGAAACTGAATGACGTCTTCCTGTTCCTTTGTATGTGACTCCGGGTGTGAAAGGATCTCTTTCTGATCCCGTGTAAGTGACGTGTATGAGTGAACAGATTCCTTCTCTTCCTGTGTGATAGGCAGGAGGGATTGAATGAGTTAGCACACATCCTGTCCAATAGTTTGATGGGCTATATGACTGCCCCATGTTCTTGTGAACTCAGATTGTGGTGCTGAATGAGCACCTCCATTTAGTGTGGAAATGTGCAGTGTCTGCCATTGCTGTTACATGAATGTTACCCAGGCTTTAAAAGCATGATCTTGAATGGTGCCCAGTTCTAGTTTCACATGGACACTGACTACTTCAAGAGCTGAGAAGGGACAACTTGTTCTGAACATGATGTAAACTTCTGTGAATATCCCCACGTCTGCTCATTTTGGACTCAATGGGCTGAATGGGCTCCTCCCACACTGTAGGCATTCTATAATGACCGACTGGAGATGCCTGGGCTGAAGGAGCTACCCTGAAGATCTCCGACAAATGGGTATCATGGCTGAGATGATTGATATCCGGCGGTGATAACCATCTTCCCTTGTGCTGTGAATAACTCCAAACAGTAGAGAGCTTACAATCGATTCTCATTAAGTGAGATTTTTCTCAGGCTCCTTGATGTCATCCTCAGTCTAATACTGCTTTGAGTTCAGGGCCAGTCTCTCAAACTGATCCCATGTGTTCCCTCTTTTGTTCATATCAATAGGTCATGGTGTAGAAGCAGAGAATGTTTTGTTCAAACAGGTGGTCGAGAATGTCAGGAATTCTCTTACACTGAAATTTAGGGGAGCTAGATCACTGAAAGGGTCCAGTGGTGTTCTGCAGGGATCAGTTCTGGGGCCTCTGCTCGTTGTGACTTTTACAAATGACTTGGATGAGGAAGTGGAAAGGTGGGTTAGCAAAATTGCTGATAAAACGAAGAGTTATCAGCAATAGAGTGGTACATAGCGTGGGAGGCTGTTGTAAGTTGCAATGAGATATTGAATAATGCCGAGCTGGGCTAAGAAGCGGCAGATGGAATTCAAATTGGAAAAGTGTGGAGTTCAAATTGGAAAAGTGAATTTGAATGCAGAATACAGGGTTATAGGCAGGAGCCTTGGCAGTGTGGAGGAATTGAGTGATCTTGGGTTCCATATCGTTAGGTCCTTCACAGTTGTGACCTAGATTGACTGGGTTGTTAAGAAGGAAAATGGTGTGTTAGCTCTCATGAACAGGGGCATTGTTTTTAAGAGCCAAGAGGTTATGCTGCAGCTCTATAGAGCCTGATTAGACCACACTTGACTTATTTTCTCCAATTCTGGTCACCCAATTAGAGGAAGGATATGGAAAATTTAGAAAGGGTGCAGTGGAAATTTACCAGAATGCTGCCTGGACTGGAGGGCAGGTCTAATGTAGAAAGGCTAACAGAGAGAGGGCTTTTATCATTGGCATGAAGAAGGATGAGAGGTGAGGATCTCCAGAGACTTTTTTTCCAAGGCAGAAATGGCTGTCAGGAGAGGGCATCATTTGGAGCTAAGTTTCAAGGAGATCTCAGAGATCGGTTCCTTACACAGAGAGGGGTGAGTTCGTGAAATGCACTGCCTGCTGTGGTATCTGGTCAGGTGTATAGGGACATGTAAGCGACTCTTACTTGGGCACATGGGAGGATAGTATAATGTAGTATATATAGGCTAGTCTGATCTGAGAGTAGAATATAAGGTAGATGCAACATCGAGGGCAGAGGAGCCAGTACTATGTAATTTTCTATGTTCTATCTTCTATGAAAGTATTTAACAACTGGGGTAAATGAATTTTGACCTGTCAGAGAGTTAAGGGCTATGAGGAATCGGACATTAAAGAGGATTTGCGACCGAGAGCAGATCAGCCATGTTCTTAGTGAAGGGCAGGATTGGGGTTTGAACGATGTGCTCCTGTTTCTGATGTACTCCCATTCTGTTATTGGAAGATTAGTGGGTGGTATTTTCCTGGAAGGTCTGATATTGAATATTGCAGTCAGGGAGACCAGAGGATTCTGTGAGCCATCTCTAGGTGAGGTCTGGGTGCTGTATTCACAGTGAATCTGGGTCTACAACATGAACAACAATTGGGGCACACGTTGCAGAGAGGGGACGCTCTGTAAAGAGAGATGAGGGGAGTCTTTCATATCCCGCCTGAGTTTTCAAATTGTATTTTCCAAATCACCCAAACCGTATGAGGCAGTCTTCAGGGACTGAATGATCTTACTTGTTCCTGTGTACTAGGTTATAGCAGTAAGTGGACATCAACTGTTCCTGTCTGGCAGGTTTGAGGAGCTGAATGGAATGCAGAGATATGGGACTGAGGAGCAGGAGTGGGTCATTAGACACTTTGAGGCTTCTCCACCAGACACTAAGATTGTGGCTGATCAGGTTGTGGTCTCAGCTCCACTTTCCTGTCTGTATCCCATTATTACGTCTCTACTAACTCAGCTTTGTATAAATTTAAACAAAGAGGAATATCAAACTTCTGGGGAAGAGAATTCCCACTTAAAAGGTCCTTGTAGAATTTTCCCATCCCTCTGATAGAATCAGAGAGTCATGCAGCATGGAAAGAGATCCTTTATTCCAGCTTACCCATGCCAACCAGTTATCCCAAACTTATCTAGTCCCATTTGCCATCATTTTCTCCATATCGCTCTGAACCATTCCGATTTATGTACCTATCCACGTGTATTTTAACAGTGTAATTGGACCCGCTGTCAACATTTTCTTTGACAGCACTTTCTGTACACGCACCATCTTCTGCATGAAAATGTAACTGCTAAGGTCCATTCTAAGTCTTTCCCCCAAACCTTCAACCTATGCTGTGTAGTTCTACACTCCTACCCTGGGAAAAATATATTGGCAATTCAGATTATCCATGCCCCTTAGGATTTGAAAAATCAATTCCATGTCAACATTCACCCTCCGCCAGTTCAGGGGAAGAGGCCTCAACTTGTTCATCCTCTCCATGAAGCTCAAATCCTCCAGTACTGGAAAATCCTTGTAAACATTTTCTGCGTCCTCTCAACATCCTCCCATCAGGACAACCAACCGAATTGTGCACAGTATTCTTAAAGAAGCCTCACCAGTGTTCTGTCCAGGGCTAACATGTCACATTAACTCCTGTACTCAATGTTCGGACCGATTAAGGCAAGCGTGCCAAACATGTTTTTCACCACCCTGTCTATCCACTTTCAAGGAACTGTGAACCTGTACCCGTAGGTCTCTTTGTTCGGCAACATTCTCCAGTGCACAACATGGCTGAATGTACTGAAAATGCAAAACCTCACAAATATCTAAATTAAACTCCATCTGCCAGTCCTTGGGACTTTGATGGGGTCAAAGGTGCCGCTGTACTCTGAGTTAATCGTAATCTGCTGCACCACTTTGTTGATGTTATCTGGAAAATTACTAATCATGCCTCTGATATTCACATCCTAGTCATTTACATCCATGATGTAAAACACTGAGCTCAACACTGATTCTTTCAGCACACCGCTGGCCTCAGTCTGGAAAATAATTCGTTATCTTCAAGACACGTTTTCGTATCCAATTGGTTAACTTGCCCTGGATTCCATGTGACCTAACCTGTTTGCGATGAGGAACCATATTACACACCTTGCTGAAGCCAGTGTAAACAAATTAAACCACAGTGCCTTCTTCAATCTTCTGTGTCACGTTCTCAAAATACTCAATCACATTAATGAGACATGATCTCCATCGCACAAAACCATGTTGACTACTCCAAACCAGTCCTTGTCTTTCTAAATGCACGTAAATCCTATCCCTCAGATACCCTCCAACAACCTATACTACACTGACGTTAGGGTCACTGAATCGATAATTAATTGTGTTTTTGGATCACTGTACCCTTTTCTAGTCCCACTCCTCCACTGGTCACAAAACAATTCAATTATAATTATGTTGGTGATATGGCCAATGATATAGTTCTCAGAGAGTGTCAGGGTCAGTGTAAGGAACAAGTCAATCAGATTTCTTTAATCTGCTCCAACAACACGTTTACGACTAAAACAAAGTTATTCAAACTATGATGGAAAGAAGAATGCTGAGTGAATATTGCAAATATGTACATTGGTATTTCCCTTTTAAAAATGCTGAGGCACAAACACACATACACACGCGTTTGATAACAAACTGGTAATGAATATCTCTGCGATGTTAACTTGAAAGAACTTTGTTCAAATATTACTGGAACTCATGACAAAAGGAAAACTGAGAGGTTGGCCCGTATGTTATCCTACTTGCAGAGTCAGAGAGTCCTACAGCATGAAGACAGGCCCTTTGACCCATACTGGTCCCTGCTGACATAAATGTCCATCCACGCTAAACCTATTTCTCTGCACTTGGCCCATATGCTTCTGAACCTTTCCTACCCATGAATTTGTCCAAATGTCTTTTAAGTGTTGTTAATGTTAATGCCTGAACTATTTCCACTGACAGCTCATTCCATATACATACCACCTTCTGTGTAAAATTTGCCTCTCTTGGTCAGTTTTTTTTTTCCCACTAAACGTAAACTGATGCACTCCAGTCCTCGATTCCAAAACTCTGGGGAAAAAAAAGACTCAGTTCATTCAGTATATGCCTCTCATGATCTTGTACAGTTTTTTTTTTAAGAACCCACCCCACCCCTCCCACTCTTTCAATCTCCTTTGCTCTAAAGAAAAATGTCCTTCCTTGTCCAACCTCTCTCTGTAACTCAGGCTGTTGGGTCATATCAACATCCTTGTAAATTTCATCTGCAATCTTTCCAGTTTCATTAAATCCTTCCAACAGCAAAGTGACCAAACCCGAACACAAAACTGCAGGTGCGGCCTCGTCCTGAAACTTGCAACATAACTTCCCAACATCTATACTCAATGCCCTGACTGATGAAGGCCAGTGTGCCAAAAACCTTCTTCACTTCCCTGTCTCCCTGTGACTTTACTTTCAGAGAACCGTGCACCTGTACTCCAAGGTCCCTCTGTTCCACTACACAATTTAACATCATACCATTCACAATGAAATTCCTGCCTTGATTTGACTTTCAAAAATGTAAAACTCACACTTATCTATATTAAACACGTTTCCCTATTACTCTGCCCACTTCTCCGGCTAATCAAGGTTCTGCTGCAATTTCTGAAAACTTCCCTCACTGTCATCAGCAAATTATGTTAGGCTTACTGGTCTATATTTCCCAGGTATTTCTTTCCTTCCCTTCTTGAATAAGGGCACAGCATTCGCTACCCTCCAGTCAGCTGGGACCTCACCTGTAGGTAATGATGATGCCAAATATCAGTCAGGGTCCTGTAGTGTCTTCTCTAGCCTCCTGCTGTGTTCTTTGATACATCTGGTCAGAACCAAGATTTTTATTCAGCTTCCTACATTCTAATACATCCAACACCTCCTCTACTGTGATATGGACTGTCCCCAAGATATCACCACTAATTTCCCGAAGCTCCCACACCAAGTCTTCAAGTATTTCTCCACGTTAAACACAGAGGAGAAATATTCATTGAGAACCTTGAGGATTTCCTGTGGTTCCGCATATTCATATCCACTTTGGTCCTTGAGGGGTCGTATTCTCACTGCAGTTATTTTCTTTTCTTAAATATACTTAAACAACCTGTTTGGATTCTTCCTGATCTTCTCAGCCAAGGCTATCTCGTGCCCTCTTTTCGCCCTCCTGAGATCCTTCCTCAGTAAACTCCTGTATCCCCTGTATATCTCCAGGGATTCCTTTGATCCCATCTGCCTGGACCTGAGCCACACTTCTTCAATATCTCTTGTCTTCCAGGTCTCCATCCTCATGCCAACCCCGCCCTTCACCCCCATAGGAACATATAAAGCTTGAACTCCAGTCATCTCACTTTTCAAGACCTCCCAGTTGATGGAGGCCCTTTCGCCTGCAATCAAATTGTTCCGAACAACTCCTGCAAGTTTCTATCTAATTCCATTAATATTGACCTTGCCCCAAGTTAGAACTTGCATTGTGTACATGTTTGTCTTTCTCCATAACTATTTAAAGATTAATAGAACTATGGTCACTGGTCTCAAAGTGCTCCCCCACTGTCACCTCCATCACCTCTCCCACTCTATTTCTCAAGAGTCGGTGAGTTTGCCAATTCCCGAACAGGACCTTCTCCATACTGCATGAGGAAAGTTTTCGCAACACAATTAAAACATTTACCCCATGTAAGCCATAAAATCTATGTCAGTCCCAGTCTATATTCATAAAATTAAAATCTCCTACTATGAGAATTCTATTGCCCCTGCAAGTGTCCCAATGTCTCTACATATTTTTGTTCCTCTAACTCCCATTGAATATTTGGGGGTCTATAGTACTAACCCAATAATGTCATCATCCCATTCTTATTTCTTAGCTCCACACACAAAGCCACACTGAATGATCGTCCAGGTATTTTATCTCTGATCACTGCTGTGATACTCGCCTTAATCAAAAATGCAACTCCCCCTCCGCTCCTTCCATCACCACTATCCCGCCTAATGCAGCTGTACTCTGGTGCATTATGCTGCCAGTCCTATCTCTCCTTTTGCCATGTTTCTGTAATGGCGATAACATCCCAGTCCCACGTACTTATCCATGCCCTGAGTTCATCAGCCTTATCAGGCAGCCGTCTTACATTGTAACAGATGCAATTTAATCCAACAGGCATTCCTTGCTCTCTGTCATGTTCCAGCCTGACCTGTCTCTTCACTTTACTGTTTCTAATTACTGCATCTACTTCCAGCCTCACACTTGTCACCCTGCTGTTGATAATCCCATATCACCCCCAAACCCAGCCAATCTAGTTTAAACCCTCCCTTGCAGCACTAGCAATCCTCCCTGCCAGGATATTGCCCCCTCCCTCCAGTTCAGGTATAACCCGTCCCCCTTGAACAGGTCACCTCTGCCCCACAAAACTTCTTAATAATCTAAAGGTCTATATCCCTAACCTGCCCAAATTCTTTAGCCATGCATTCATCTGCCATAACGACCTGTTCTTACCCTCACTAGCACATAGCACTGAATGTAAACCGAAGATTACCACTGTCATCGTCCTGGCTTTTATCCTTTTCCCTAGCTCTCTGTAATCACTCTGCAGGACCTCTTCACTATTTCTACCTCTGTCATTTTGTACCAACGTGCACAATGATTTCTGGCTGCTCCCCCACCCCGGTGAGAATGTTCTGCAGCCGCTCTGAGACATCCTGGACCCTGGGATGTGGGAGGCTACACACCATCCTGGATTCCCATTTGCAGTCACAGAATTTCCTGTCTGTTCCCTTCACTATCGAGTCTGAATAATTACTTCTGAAGTTATTCTGCTCCCAGAACCTTCTGACAATGGGATTTCTTCCTGAAACAGTTGGATTTGGCTAAAACCCTTTTATTCAATCAGGTGGGGAGGTTCCAAAGAATCCACATCAGGAATCCTCCATGAGTGAGAAAACCGACTGGGGTTTTTGTTTTAGCTCACACATATTGCTGTGATGAGGGAAAGGGAAAGAGAAAGGGAGAAACAGACTGTTCCTTCTCAGGTAGGTTACATTTTCCCATCCTAAGTTGAATCATTAATGTTATCAGGACTCAGACTGGACTATGTGTGCTCTCCTTGAACGTTGTCTGAACATTATGGCTCCATCACATTCCCTGATCCATGCAGGTGCATCATTGCTACTGTCGTACACAGAATCATTTCATTAACAAATAATTACCCTCTTTTGGATGTGAAGATGTGTTTATATGTACCTGCATAATATAAAAATAAAATGCTTAATGTCTTCACAAAATCTTCATTAAAATGAATGTCTTATCTTAAACCCATACAGAAATTTCTGGAAAAGCTCAGCAGGTCTATTAGCATGTCTGAAGAGATATGAGAGTTAACGTTTCTGGTCCAGCGACCTTGTCTCAGAAACTAGCTTATTCTCAAATTACATACCCAATTATTTTCTCCCACACAAGATGAAATATCCATCAGGTATTCACCAGCTACTCGCTGCTCATGATCGTATATGGTCAATAAGAACATCTCTCATTCTCAGTCATGAACTGTTAATCCTTCATGGCATAACGCATTCATCACTAGGCCAAGTAAAGAGAAACATCTTTGAAAAATTTGAAAACCATTTAGCTTTTTTTCAGTTTTGGGCTCATAACTTCAAACAATACATCAGATGTGGCCTCAGCAATGCCCTGTACTGATGCAGGAAAACATCGCTAAGATCAAACCCGACCAGCATCGTTCCATTTCCCTTCCAAATCAGTTGCTACATCTTCACAGTAACTTGATGTGCTTCATGTGCTAATACACACAAATCCCTCTGTACCACCAAGTTCTGCATTTTCTCTCCATTTAAATTATTTGCTGCTGTTTTGTCATTTTCCCAAAACACAAAATTCCAGTCACCCACATCGTTCTGATATTTATTTTGTCGCAAGTTTACTCACTGCCCTCCCCTATCTGTATCCTATTGCGGACGCTCCGCCTCCACTTGACATCTTATTAAATGTTTAGCCTGGTGTATGAGCAAACTGAGCTCCAATATATTCAGCCTCTGCATTCAAGGCATTAAACTAGAGTGTATACTGTTGATAAACTCACACTGATCCTTGAAGAATTCTACTAGTTTCAGCTTTCCAACCTGAAAACAAGTAATTATCTCAAATCTGTATTTCACGTTAGCTAACCAGGGCTCCCCTGTTCCTGTGTAACTGCCTAGAAAGGTTGTATGGCCTTCTACTGGGCGGTGTAATTTAGTCAATGAGCTGAATGACTATATTCTATTCCTGTGTAACTCCATAGAGGGACAGAATTGCCTCCTCCTGACTCAGTATAACGATTCTGACTGGCTAAAAGTGGTCTTCCTCTCTGTCTCTCTCTGTAACAGCCTCGAGATGTGAACTGGGAGGTCCACATGTGGGATAGGAGCAGCAGTAGACCATTTGGCCCCTCCAGCCTGCTGCACAATTTAGAAGCATCATGGCTGGTCTGACTGTAGCTGACCACCACATTCTTGTCTGTTCCCTCTAAATATTGTCTCTTCTGTCCATCAAAGATCACTTAAGGTCAGCCTTGAATATCTTCAATGACCAGTCTTCACTGTTCCCTGGGGATGACAGCACTATGGATCGCACAATCTGAATGAGAATGGAACAACGTTATCTCAAATGTTCATGGGAGACCCTTTAATTTGAAATTGTGTTTACCTCACAGCAAGTTATCTCCTCTTTTCAGAAATAAGGGCAAAACAAATGGGAGGAGTCATAGACCATTCCGCACCTCAAACCTATCACACAGACGCATTGACTGTCCAGTAAATATTTATTAATATCAGCCTCCATTGCACCCTTGGGAAAATATTATCAGCAAAACATCATGGGCTGAAGGGCCTGTTCTGTGCTGTATTGTTCTATGTTCTATGTAATGGCAGGAGACACAGAATAATAATCTGTTGATACATCACATGAAGGAAACTGGTGCCATTAAAATGAAGCCATCATCATTAATTATGAAAATCCCATCTGCTTGCCTCCTGTCCTTTCGCGAAGGCAATGGGTCATCCTTCCATGGTCAGACCTCTATGTGACTGCAAACCCACAGCAATGTGTTTTACTATTTACCGTCCTGTGAAACATGTAAACCAGCAAGTCAGTACAAGATCGGCAAAACATGTTGGCCTGACCAGTTCTTGCACACATCTCGTAAAGGAAGAACAAAAGAAAAGGTAAATCCCTTCCTCTGACTCTTTCCTGTATGCCTTCTGCTTATTCTCATTCAGGCAGATGACCATTCCCCATATTAAGTGCATTCTTTCTTCGTCTCTCCCCGAGCATGATGTTCATCTCCATCTGCATCTCTGGTGCTGCTGTATTGATGCTGACATACAGATGTAAGGAATTTCTTAATTCCACATCATTCGCGGTGCATCGAGAAGGAATGCATTTTTTTATGACACAGGAAAGAAACGGAGATGTGTAAGTGTGGAAAAATAGTTATTGTGATCAACCTTGAGAGTGTTGTTGAGGCAGTCTTTGAGATATTGTGGATGATTCTTTTTCTCCTTTATAAGGAATGATCACCTTGCCACAGAGAGAATGCAATGGAGTTTCACCAGACTAATCCCTGGGACGGTAGTACCGTGAGGAGTGAGGGAAGATTAATCTCTAGTGCTGTGAGAGAATGAGAGGTGTTTGCATTGAAACTGGAGGGGAAGGGACAGTCACTCACGATGTACTAAACAGACACTGATACGGCGATAAATTCCATGTTTTTTTTAATCAGCTAATCCAGCCTTCGAATAAACTCTCCCCACGTTAATACAGTACAGTTGATATGTGATCCTGCACTGAACGTCACGCTAGCCATAATCCCGACAGCAGCCACAATACCTTCATTCGAAAACAGTTAACTATTCCCACCAACTTCTGATGTCCACGGAAAACATGGACATGTCTTCTCGGAGATGAAAGATGCCTTCTTGAGAATAGACACAAAATGTTTCGCTTCCTTCCTCAATGCCAGCAAACCACGATAAAGTATCATGTGCACCACAGGCAAAGGAGCCACAAGGTACATCGTGAAGCCGTCTCTGAGTGCAGTCTCTGCTCCATTGGTTTGTCATATTGGAGCATCAATGACAACCTTCTATTCCTGGATAAGTGTTTCAAGGGGTTGGACGGTCTCCACCTGGTCCCATGGAACAGGTTCATGTGTTTGACTGAGCACTGACTATTCCTGATTAACAGCTTAATGTGCTGACCAGACCCCTCCTCTTACTGTGGAACAAGCAAAAGGATTGAATGGGCTGTCCCTTTTCTTGTTCAGTAGTTTCGATGTGATGAACGGATTCTAGATATCCGTGTGCAACAAGCTTGAGGTGCTGAATGAGCTCCTCTTTTAATTTTGGAAATGTGCAGTATCTGGCCACCAACCACAAACATCTTCCGTTGTGCTCTGAAAGACCCCAACCAGAAAGGAGGTTACACCAGATCCCCATTAAGCTCAAATAATTAGGTGGTCTCGATGACATCCTCAGTCAAATACTGCCTTGATATCAAGGCCACTCACTCTGCCCTGAGTTAGGGGAGCTGCACCACTGAAAACATTTAACCAGGAGTTAGATAAGATTTTTGACCTGTCAGAGAGCTGAGGGGCGTGAATAATGGGGCATTAAAGAGGAGTTAATAGGACTCGGCAAGATGGCGGATGATTCTCTTGAACTGCTGTGGACAGCTCTGCCTAACAGCCAAGGCAAAGTGGTACTTTTTGCCATCCCTGGCCAATTTATGTGGTAGAATTATTAGTTTAAAACCTTACAGAACACATATGTTGTACTATTTGGGAGTCGGAAGGATAACAAAGGGAAAAGGAGCAAGCAAACAGCAGCAGGGAGGACCCTCCCCTGCAGAAACAGGCATTCCAGAGGCTGCAACAGCAGCAGCCTCTCCTAAACCTCCCGGGAACTTAACAGACTCACATGAATTGGCTGCGTCGATGGAGAGAGTTAACTTGAAAGTTAGGGCTGCGATTGAATAAATCCTTGGTGAGATTCTTGCCCAGGTCCAACCGATCGCATCCATGCTGCAGAAGCATGAGCTGGAGATCCAGAGCCTCGGGGAGAGACTGGAGGAGGTGGAGAGTCGAACTAAGGCCTCGAAAGCTGAGAGGAAGTCCTCATCAGTCGGTTCCAGGTGCCGGAGCAAGAAGTTTGGACCTTGCAAGACCATATCAATGACGTCGAAAATCGTGGTCGGAGGATAAATCTCCGAATTGCCAGGCACCCTGAAGGTGAGGAAGGTGAGCAGCCAATCAGTTTAATTGAAAGCTGGGTGTCAAGGTTTTTGGGCCTTCACGTCGAGTCCAGCAGGCTTCAGACTGAAAGGGCTTATTGGGTTACAGTGCACAGGGCAGGGCCCGTGCAGTGCCCCCGCTCAGTCCTAGTGTACGTCTATTCATATAAAAACAAGCAATAAGTCATAGACGTTTCCAGATCCGTGGGAAAACATCCGAAGGTGCTGCTGAACAAAGGGCCAAAAATCATGGTTTTTCCAGGATTTCTTTGCAGCTGTTATTCGAAAGAGGAAATCCTTTGATGAAGGTAAAAAGATGCTGAGGAACCTGTGCATCCAATACTCCATGAGATACCCCACGTGCTTCGTTTCAGCCACGAGGACTCAGTCTATACATTTGATTCAGTGGATAAGGCTAAAAACTTTGTGAACACTTTAAAATGGACGATTGGCCTGAAAAATACGGTTAATGTTTGTTCTCTTTTCTATCTTTCCCCATGTTTTTTCTCCCCTTTTTCTATTCCTTTCTTTCTCCCTATTAATTTCCTTTTTGGAAAGGGGGCAAAAGACTTTGGAATAAGTTGTTACTTTATTTTAATAACTAGGTTTTCTGATGGGAAATCTTGTGGATGTTCTTTGTTGTCTCTCCCCCTTTTTTGTTTGTTCTGCTTCTCTTTTAATCACAACTAGGGGTGACATGAAGCCAGGGATGGGTGGAGTGCTCATCCTGACTTTGTCTTTTTTTTTGTTGATTTAAGGATCATCTTCTTGTTTTTTTTTAATTTCTGGCCTAACGCTGGGGCACAGTCCGGGTTTGAAGGAGCTGAGAAGGAGGGGGTGGGTAGGGTGAGTGCCCCCTATGGGCAGGGGGAAGAGTCTTCCATTCAAGGTTTTATAGTAGGTTTTCTTTGTAGTTTGTTTGGTAGGAATAGTTGTTCATAGTTATGATAGAGTAGTTTTTGTATATATAGTTCTTCAACTCTATGAGTCTTTATTTACTTATGCTCGGCTCTTTGTAAGCAGGGTTCTCCCTCTGAGGGGTTCAAGATTGTCTGAAAGGGGATATGGCTAAGTGTCTTATTACATGGTGCACCTGGAACATTAAGGGAAATCATTTGCCTGTTAAAAGGAGAAAAAAAGTGCTTTCTAGCCTTAAAAGTGAAAGGGTTGATATCGCTTTGTTGCAGGAAAACCATCTTGATGTTGGGGAGCACCTTAAATTACAATATGAATGTTATGACCAGATATTCTTTTCATCCTTTACTAATAAAAGTAGGGGAGTGACGGTACTTATCCAGAAAACTCTTCCATTCACATTATTAGAGCCAGTGAAAGATGAGCAGGGATGGTTTGTGATACTTAAAGCCCTGATACATGGGAAGGAATATGACATTTTAGAAGTCTACTGCCCTCCAGTGCATCCCCTCAAATTTTTGATTCGTGCTTTCTCTAATTTGAGTGCTTTTGGAACACGGCGCATTATTATGGGGGATTTTAATTGTCTTTTGGATCGACAGTGGACAGGATGCTTTGTGGTCCCCCAACTATTTCTTCGGAAGACAAGCAGGTGGTTGACTTATGCGAGAAGTTGGGGCTGGTGAATATTTGGCGATGTCTTCACCCTACCAGCAGGGACTTCACCTTTTTTGCAAATCCACATAAATGTCACATGAGGATTGACCGCTTTCTGGCTCCCTCGGCTCTTCTGGATTCGATTATGGGTTGTAAAATTGGGAATATAGCTATCTCTCATCACACGGCAGTAGATTTGGAGATAAAGACCCAGGGTGAAGGGCTAGGTTTGCAGCACCGGCATTTGGGCCCTTTTCTCCTTAAGGATTACAAATTCGAGCAATGCTTTTTGAAGGAGTTTCAGGAATTCTTGACTATCCACTCAGGCATGGCTAGTAGTCCGTCCATGCTACGGAAGACTGCTAAGGCCTTTGCTAGGGGATTAGGTATTTCCTATTTGGCTAGCCAGAAATGACAGAAGGCGGAACAGCAGCGTCTACTTGAGATGCAGTTGAAAGCTGCGGAGGCAGCACATTTTGCGCTGCCTTTGGTCACTAACCTACAGCAGATCACCGCCCTTTGGGCTGCCTTGAATTCAATACCGGCACAAAACGGAAAGAAAGAACTTGCTTTTCCCAAACAAAGACTGTTCGAATATGGGGAAAAGCCAGGGAAGTATTTAACATATCTGACTCGGAAAAAGCGTGCTCCCCAATCCATTCCTACAATCAGAGACAGCACTGAGGTCCTCACATCCGATGCTAAAAAGATTAATGGGGCTTTTTCGTGCTTTTACTTTGAATTGTATCGGTCTGAAGGTTGCGAGGACAGGATGGCTAAAATGGAGACCTTTTTAAGAACCTTGTCCTCCCAGGGGTAACCTTGGAACAGGCCGCTTTCCTTAATAGCCCCTTGACAGTTCGGGAAATGCAGAAGGCCGCAAGGCAACTTCAGAGTGTGAAAGCGCCAGGCCTTGATGGTCTTCCGGGTGAATTTTATAAGGAGTTTAAGGGATTCTGTGAGGGCCGATGTTTAGAGATGTCCAATCACTCCTATATGCATGAATGCCTATCACCATTTTTGTGAGAAGCTAATATTTCCTTAATTCTTAAGAAGGGGAAGGTTCCTGAGGATTGTGCCTCATACAGGCCCATCTCCCTATTAAATTCAGATTGCAAGATTCTGTCCATGATCCTGGCGCTGAGATTGGAAATGGTGTTGCCTCATATTATTAAAAACGACCAGACAGGCTTTATAAAGGGCTGTAGGTCCTCTCATAATATTAGAAGGTTGCTGAATGTGGTCCAGGTTTGTCAGCAACGATCAATTCAGAGATTGGTGATTTCCCTAGGTGGAGTGAAAGCATTCGACTGGGTGGAATGGACGCATTTTTTTACGTCTTAGAACAGTTTGGGTTCGGTGCAGTCTTCGCGAGATGGGTGGAGTTTTTATATTGCCACCCTCTGGCCGCGGTCATCACCAATGGGGAGAAGTCTGGGAATTTTAGGATTGGTCGGGGTAGTTGGCACGGCTGCCCCCGCTCACCGTTGTTGTTTACGGTGGTGATAGAGCCGCTGGCAGAGGCCATTCGTCAGAACGTCCACATAACTGCTTCGGAAGTGGGATCGAGGGCACACACGATTACACTGTATGTGGATGATGTCCTTCGGTTTCTATCGAACCCGATGACCTCTGTACCTCATTCGATACAATGTATCAATTCATTTGGGGCTATTTCAGGATATAAGACTAACTTTGCAAAATCGGAGGATATGCCTTGGGGAACCTTAAGGATGTGCCAGAAGTTGAAGGTGGCCCTAAGTTCCCTTTTAAGTGGTCACGGGCAGATTTCCGGTACCTAGGCATTTTTATTACCCCCAAGTTTGATCTGTCGTTCCGGACTAACTTGGTTCACTTGCTCGACAATATCAGGCGAGATCTTCAGAGATTTGAGGCTCTTCCAATTTCATGGCCAAGCCGAATATCTCTCATTAAGATCAATGTTCTTCCTTGTTTGCTTTATACCTTGTGTATGCTCCCTATATTTTTTCCCAGGTCAACGTTGTGGAAACTTATGGGGTGGTTTGGTTCCTTTGTCTGGTATCATGGGCGGCTCCTCATCAAACTTACTAACTTGCAGTTGCCACGTGGAGGGGGAGGAGTTGATTTCCCAGACATTAGAAGGTATCAATGAAGTTCCCTTCTGTCCTGCGTCTGCGAATGGATAGGTAACGATCCAAACTCAATATGGCTGGATATTGAGGCCTCCCAAGCAAATTGCCCTCTTATGAATCCGTTCATCATGGATAGGATGAGGACAGTTATGAACCACTTCCGGAACTCCATTGCCATTATTACTGTCAGGGCTTGGAGGGCAATGCATCAGAGTGATCTATGACTTCGCCATTTACACCTATACTTGGCGTGCCAGGGTTCCGACTTGGGATGATGAAGTCAGGGTTCGAAGTATGGGCAGCGAGAGGAGTTTCTAGTTTGGAAGACTTGTTTGAGGGGGAGGTTATGATGTCTTTTGAGCAACTGAGCTGCAAATACGGGTTGCCCAGCAGAGACTTTTACGTTTTTTTCAGGTTAGGAATTTCATCCGGAAGAAGACTATGCTTCTCACTAACCCTATAAGCCCGATCAGAGAGTTTGTTGCTACATTCCACAAGCACCCTTTCGGTTAGTGCCCTCTATCATCTGCTGGGTGGCAGGGCCTGGCAGGATATTAACCGGTTGTGTGAGGTCTGGGAGGAAGAGGGAGGAGTGCAGATCTCTTCTGAAACATGGGAGAACATATGGGAGAATAGTCAAGAGATCTCAAATAGGACATGTGCTGCACAGTTAAAAGTTCTGCACAGGGCTCATCTGACACCAGAACATCTAGCAAAGTTTAAAAAAGGAGCATCTTCAGTTTCCGCCAAATGTAAAATAAGTCTAAGTACTTTTACCCATTGCTTGTGGACATGCCATAGGCTTTGTGTTTACTTGAGCTCTGTGGCCGGACAGATAGGGAGGGCATTGAGGACTGAAGTCAAACTAGACCTGATATCTCTCCTCTTAGGTCTACCGAATTTACCATCTTTAGACGGGCATGGGAAGAAACTATTTAATATTCTTGCATACTGCATAAAATTCCAATGAATTGGGTGTCTGAGAACCAACCGGGCTTGCTGGGATGGCAGAAATAAATTATGGAGGACATTCACTTGGACGTTTTTGACAAACATGGTGCAGCACACAACAGACCATTTTTATAAGGCATGGCAGCACTACTTGAGTTATTTGGAAACCGATTTGCCAGGTGTCTAAACTATGGTGTTTGTTTAACCAGAATGGTTAGATTTGTTAAGCCCTGGGCCCTGGAGGAGAGTCTCCTGAGTTACTACGGATATATACACAATGCTCCTGTACCTCTGTTTGGGAGCTTTGTGCCGAGCATAACTGTTTTGTATTTTGTGATTTTTTTTTCTTTTCGATTGGTGTTGCTTTGCACAGTGTTAAAGTTTGTTTTATATTAGAGGGTAGGTTAATAGTTAGGAGACAATTGTTGTATTGTAATTTGTGTTTTTTTTTCTCTTTATTATACTGATAATTGTTATTGATTGTATTTTACAATAAGTTCATATGTTTGTAAGGTTGAAAAATTGCTAATAAATATATTTACCAAGATAAAGGAAAGATCTTGCCGGAGTTATGCTGAAAGATATTTGAATTTTGGAGAGACTAGAATATGTCACTTGCCAGTGATATTAGGAGCAGGAAGGTAGTACAGAAAAAATCAACCTGGCAAGAGCTGGTAGGGGAGACAGCACATCTGCTCGAATTTGAATCTATTTTGTTTGACAGATATTTCCAGGGCACTACATGACAGAAAACAGGAAGAGATAATGGATGATTGTGTACTGTGTCTTTCACAGGACCAGCTTGTTTCTCCAGGCACTGAAAGTCTTTATTGTGGGTCAGAGAACCTCAGAATTAATACAGAACAGACGGAGGCAATTCAGCCCATTGTACATCCACAAACTCTGCAACTGTACTATCTGAAAGCAGAGAGTTATTTGAGACAGACTGAGAGAGAGAGAGGGAGAGAGAGAGAATGACACAAAAAGAAAGAATGTGAAGGGAGATCAACAGAGCGGATTGAAAGTGGAGCGACAGACTGAGTAAGAGCAACGGGTGTTAGACGAGAGTGAAGCTGGATAGATCAGGATACAGCATGAGAAAAATAGTCAGAAGATGGAAATTTTATTTAGAAATTCCCCTGGACTGCAAACCCTTTGTCTGGTGCCATACCCTGTGAGCATTGTGCTGATACTGGCTGTCTTCCCAGATCATTTATCACCAGTAACATCACAGAGCTGGGTTGCTGACAGTGAAACAGAATACAATCGACCAATCGATTGGTTCCAGGAAGAAGGTGGATTAACTTAAATAGACTGGGCGAACAGCAGCAGGAACTGCTAACACCCCGAGATACTGTGTGTGGGAGTGGACCAAAGAATCTCAGTGAGGGAGATCACTGACATAGGGGAACTCAGCATCTCCGCTGTGGGCCGAATAATGATTGATAAAGTTTGCACAACACGTCCATGGTTTGGTAATTCACATTTCAATTTATATAGCTCAAGGTCATGAGTGTATTTTAACAATCTTATCTGTTTGTATTTTCCAGATTTTGAACTGTACGAAAAGTCACTTTGTCCCTGTATTTTGTGTTGCATAAGTATATAAAATATTACTGGGGAAGAAGGGACCTGTTCTGATGGGATGGTCTTCATCTGAACAGTGCTGGGACCAGAGTCCGAGCAAATCACATAATTAGGGCTGCGGACAGATCTTTCAACTTTTTTTGGTTTTGGGTGGGGTTTCAGTTATCAGGGAAATTAGAAAACTCGAATTAAAGGACGACGGAACAGTGCAGAACGCAGGAGGGGTTATTAAAACCTGTAGCACAGGCACAAATAGGACAGAGTGTATTGGAAGTGTAAGCAATCAAACTTCAAGCACACTGGACAGACAAATGACACTGAGAGGAGGAACGGTTAATACAGGACTGAGAGTGTTATATCTGAATGCATGCCGTATAAGAAACCAGGTAAATGAGCTTGTGGTAGAGATTGAAATTGTCAGAGGCGTGCTGCAAGGGGATCAGGACTGACAGCTGAATATTCAAGGGCATACATCCTATCGAAAAGACAGGTGGCGTGGGGGAGAGCGGTTGCCATATTAGTAAGAATGAAAATAAATCAATCATAAGAATTCTGGTCTCGTTGCTTTTGGAAGGATGTTGTGAAACGTGAAAGGATTCAGAAAATATTTACAAGGATGTTACCAGGATTGGAATACTTCAGCTACAGGGAGAAGTTGAACAAGCTGGGGCTGTTTTCACTGGAGCATCAGAGGCTGACGGGTGACCTTATCGCGGTTTAGAAAATCACAAGGGGCACCCTTTTCCCTGGGGTGTGGGAGAACTAGAGGGTATAGGTTTACATTGAGAAGGGAACGATTTAAAAGGGACCAAAGGAGCAAGTTTTTTCATGCACAGGGTGGTGTGTGTATGGAAACAATTTGGTAGGAAGTGGTAGACATTGGTTCCATTCGAACATTCAAAAGGCATCTGGATGAGTATGTAAATAGGAGGGGTATGAAGGATATAGTCCAAATGCTGACAAATGGGACTAGATAAGGTTGGGATATCTGGTCGGCATGGACGAATTCGACCGAAGAATCTGTTTCCATGCTGTACATCTCTCTGACTGTATGACTTTAAGTAGGGTCAGATGGCACAAAATCAGAGTGGGTAGAATTGAGTATCACCAAAGATTGAAAAAGCAAGCATAGTTGGCGTTATGTTCATGATTCTGAAAAGTAGTCAGGAGCTGCGGCACAATACACACCAGGAGATAGAAAAGATGGGTAAAAAAAGCAAAGTACAGTAGTCATGGGCGATTTCAATACATGGGGGGGGGACTGGGAAAATCAGGTTGGTAGTGTTTTGCAAGAAAAATAATTTGTGGAATATCTTCAATCGGGTTTTTTGGAGCAGCTTGTGTTGGAGCCCACTCAGGAACAGGCAATGCTGGATTTAGTTTTAAGGCAGACTATTTAATAGAACTTAAGGTTAAGGAACACACAGGAAGCAGTGATCATAATATGTTTGAATATATTCTGCAATTTGAGGTATTTCAGCTGAATAAAGGCAAGTGCAGAGGCATGAGGGAGGAGCTGGGTAGAATTGACTGGGAGAAGGGCCGAGCATGAAAAACAGTGGAACAGCAATGACAGGAGTATCTGGGAGTAATTTAGGAGACATGACAGAGATTTTTCCCAAGATAAAAAAGAAGCATGGTGCGGGGTTGGGGGTGGGTGGCGGGGAGGAGTGGGGGGAGGGGGGAGGGTGGGGGGCGGGGGTGTGGAGGTTGGGGTGAAGCGACCATGGCTGATTAGGTTAAAAAATCACACAACACCAGGTTTTAGTCCAACAGGTTTAATTGGAGGCACACTAGCTTTCGGAGCTCCACTCCTTCATTGGTGTTTGTGTCAGCAGTCAGGGACAGAATCAAAGCAAAAGAGCAAGCATATAATGTGACGAAGGGCAGAGGAAAACCAGACAATTTGGAAGCTCACAAAGACCAACAAAATAATACATATGGAAGGGGGAGATTAAATATGAGGGTAAGCTTGCCAATTAAATCAAGGAAAATTGTAAGATTTTCTTTAGATTTATAAAGGGCAAACGCGAGACAAAAGTGAACATTGAGCTGCTGGAAAATGGCACTGGACAGACAGTAGTTGGGAAGAAAGAAATTGCTGAGGACATAAATAATTTCCCAAAAATTCAAGAGTGTGAAGGGCCAAAGCTCAGTACGTCACCCATCTCCAAGGGAAACAGGGTAGAAAAGCTAAACGGGCTGAGATGGATAGATCACCTGGACCAGAAGGACTAAACCATAGAGCTCTAAGGGAGAAAGCTCAGAGGCAGTGGAGACGTTAGTGGTGATCTTTCATGAATCATTAGAATCAGGGAATGTCCCAGAGGACTAGAATAGCACTAACGTAAAATCCTTGTTTAATAAGGGAATAAGGCAGAAGACGGAAAATTACAGACCAAACAGCCTAACCTCAGTCGTTCTTAGGATCCTGGAACTGATCGGGAAGGATGAGATTTCTGAATATTTGGATGTGTATGGTCGTATATGGCAAAGTCAGCATGGTTTCATCAAGGGGGGATCATGCTTGACACATCTGCTAGAACCTGTTGAGGAATTAACGAGCAGCATAGAACAAGGAAAGCCAATGGATGTTATTACCCGGACCTCATGAAGGCCTTTGACAAGTGCCACACAGAAGGCTATTGATTATGATAAGGGCCCATGGTGACAGAGGCAAGGTGCTAGCATGGATAGAAGCTTGACTGCTTGGCAAAAAGCAGGTAGTGGAAATAAAATGGTCCTTCTCAGGATGGCAGTCGTTGACAAAATGTGTTCTGCAAGACTCAGTGTTGGGTCAACTTTTCACATTTTACATTAATGATCTAGATGATAGAACGGAGGGCATTCTGGCTACGTTTGCAGACATTATAAAGATATGAAGAGGGACAAGTAGCACTGAGGAGGCAGACAAGCTGCAGAAGGATTTGACAGGTTCGGAGATGGGCAAAGCAGTGGCAGTTGGAGTAAAACATGGGCTAGTATGAGGTCATGCACTCTGGTACGAAGAATAAAGGCACGGGCTATTTTCTAAATGGGGAGAAAATTCAGATGTCTGAAATGCAAAAAGTCTTGGGAATCCAAGTACAGGCGTCTCTCAAGGTAAACGTGCAAGTTGAGTCAGTAGTTAGGAAGGCACATACAATGAAGGGATTTATTTTGAGAGGAATTGAATAGAAAGGCAGTGATGTACTTGCAAGGCACTAAAAAGCTCTGGTCAGGCCCACATTTAGATTATTGTGTGCAGTTTTGGGCCCTATAGCTCAGCAGATATGTACTGGCCCTGGAGAGTGTTCTGAGAATGTTCACTAGGATGCTCCCAGGAATGAAAAGCTTAACATATGAGGAACGTTTGAGGGCCTGGGTCGATATTCGATGGGGTTTAGAAGAATGAGGGGGTTCTAACTGAAACTTACAAAACACTGAATGACCTGGACAGAGTGGATTTTGGGAAAATGTGTCCATTGTTAGTAAACACTAGGATCCGAGGCACAGACATAGACCACAGCGAAGACCTTTTTAGAGCAGAGATAACGAATAACTTCTTCAACCAGAGCATTGTGAGTCTATGCAATTCACTGCCACAGACGGCTGCGGAGGCCAGGACATTGAGAATGTTTAAGCCTGCGTAGGATAGCTTCTCGATTGTAAAGTGGATCAAGGGATATGGGGAGAATGGGTTTGAGAAATTCATCAGCTTTGATTGATGCTGGAGCAGACTGGATGTGTTGAATGGCCAAGTTTCTACTCCTATGTCTTGTGGTCATACGGACTTTAGTAATATTAGCTCTCCTCAGTCCTCATTGTAGATTTATACTTGAATCTCTTCCTCAAATGATTTATGACGAGAAACGTTCTAATACTGATGAATGGGCAAAATCATGTTCTCTCACTCTCGTCTCAGCAGCCACGTCCCCCAATTCCGTCTGTTTTCTGTATCCTCCCCCATGCCATAATCACATTGCAATTGAAGTCCAGTAAGTGGCACTTCATCACAGTTGGTTGGCGTTAATAAATCAACAGCATGACCCTCACCTGTCCTCTCTGATCTTGGAGCAACAATCTGAATTGCATTTGTCAGGGACAATTCTCTGTTAACATTTCCATGCCGTTTGTGTATTATAACCCTATGTTGATGTAGGCACATTTTCCTATCAGATGATCAACTTTAAAAGTTCTGTCAATATTTTATTTATATTGTAATGACTGATCGCTAGTTCCAGACTGCATGTTGCCAATTATAATCAGAGAAACTCAATTATGTTCTGACAATCCTCTGTCATTACTCCCACATCCAATTCAGATTGAATGATAACACACAATCAATATACCGTCTCCAATATTCCTTCCCTCAGTCATCCTTACATGTCCCATTCCGAATGTGTAACTTTTATACGTTATTTTGAAATTTAGTAATAACAGTATTGAATTGAAAGGGGTTAACAGGAGCTATTTGTTCATCGACTTTGATTAATATATGTAGCTATGATTCCTAAATGTGTCACTGGAGGATTAGCCTCTTCTTCAAATAAGGACTGTTTTCGATGTGATAGCCCATTGTATTAGCAGGAGCATCACCGACAGCACTAACAGGGATCAGCAGCTCCAGAGAGAGGGGAAGGAGAGATCAGAATCTGAGAACAATAGACTGGAACGTTCCAACAACAGATCAGAATCTGAGAACGTTTGACTGGAATATTCCAACGATGGACAGGAGTTTATCCTTTGGTCTTTACTACCTTTCTCAGCCTTGGATATCATTAGCATCACGGATCGAAGATATCATTTGGATTATACAAGGTGGTTACTATCCCATCCTCGCTATAGTCGGTGTTCCTAGTAAGTCATTCTCTTTGTGTATTAAACCGGGTTGAACTGTGTTTCTGCTCATGTTAGGTAAATTTTGGAAAAGGGAAATCAGTGTCTTCACTTACAATCAAACAATCCCTTCCTGATAAATTCGATAAAGCAAATTACTATTTATAAATTGCTCACTGATATGCGAGAAAGAATGGGACTGTTCTCAAACTCCATAATACTTATAGCCCTGCACAGATCTACATTTCCATATCCTCCCCACTCATTAATCCTGCCCAGTACCACCATTGCGATGCACCGGTCTTCTCGTCAGCCTCAGTGCAACTTCTGAAAAAACGTCTTTATTTGTGTCACTATGGAATCTGGATTCACCTGTTTACAGTCCCTTCTAACCACATGTCCTTGACAAGATAATTGTACTTGAGATGTTTAACTTGTTCTCTCCATAGAATCTGTCAGACAGGAAGATAGTGCATGGTACTCAAGTCATTGACTCTTAATATAGATGCACAGAATAATAATCTGTTGATGTCTCATGAATCAAAATGATGCAATTTAAAATAAATCATCATCATTTATAATAAACAGAAGCCCATTTGCTTGCATCATGTCCTTTAGAGAAGGCAACGGGTTATCCTTCCTTGGTCAGGTCTCTGTGTAACTGCAAACCCATAGCAACATGGTTTACTCTTTCCTGTCTAGTGGAAGTTGTAAATTTCGCATCAGTGGCAGTATATAGAGAAGGATTTTTTAACGCCATAAGAAAGAAATGGAGATGGCCAAGTGCGGGAAAGTAATTATTGTGATCATCCCTGAGTGTTGTTTAGGCATTAGTTGGAATACTGTGCACAGATTTTCTCTGCTTTATAAGGAATGATCTCCTTACCACAGAGAGAGTGCAAAGGAGTTCCACCAAACTAATCCCTGGGATGATGGTACCATGAAGAGTGAGTGAAGATTAATCTGTCGCACTGTGAGAGAATAAGATGGCATTGCATTGAACCTTCAGGGGGATGGACGATCACACATTATGTTCGAAACAGACACTGATACGGTGATAAATCTCACGGCTTCTTTGTTTTTATCAAGTTTATGAAATTCCAGATACTTTTAGTACCTTTTTGAATATTCCCCCCAACCACGCTCACTCCCAATATCAATGAGAGAGCAGGAAATCCAGACTTTGAATAAGAACTCCGCAAATTAATCCAGTACATTTGGTGTGTGATCCTGCACTGAACGTCATGTTGTCCACAATCCCAACATCAGCCACAATACCTTCAAACTAAAACAGTTAGCTATTCCCACCAGCTTCCGACCCCCACGGAGAACATGGGTCTGCCTTTTCGGAGATGGAAGATGTCTCCTTGAGACTTGACATAAAACATCTGGGTTGCCTCCTCACTGCCAGCAAACCACGTTAAAGTAGCACATGCACCACAGACAATGGAGCCACGATGAACATTATGATCTGCTCCTGTGATTTGTCATGTTGGAGCATCAGTGACATCTTCCTGTTCCTGTATAAGCCTTTGCGAGGCTGAATGGCCTCTTTCTGGTCCCGTCTAACAGTTTAGAGAAACTGTTTGGGCTCCACCTGTTCCTGTTTAATAGTTCGATGTGCTGACCAGACCCCTCCTCTTCCTATGTAACAGGCACGAGTATTGAATACTGCGACTCTTCCCGTTCAGTAGTTTTGATGGGCTGAATGCTAGCTCATATTCGCTTGAAACCAGCTTGAGATGCTGAATGAGCTCCCCAGTTAACTGTGGAAATGTGCAGTGTCCGGCCATTTTGTCACATGAATGTTACGGACACTTTAACAGCACGGGCCTGAATGAAGTCCGGGTCTTGCTGCACGTGGACACAGACTGCTTCAGGAGCTGAGGGGGGGGAAATGTTTTGAACATTGTGTGATGTTCAGAGATCATCCCCATTTCTGATGTTACAATGGAGAAAGACAGTGATGACGCAGCTGAAGACGATTGTATCGAGGAAGCTACCCTGAGGATCTCCTGTAGGGATGTCCCGGGACTGAGAGGATGATTGCCCACCAACCACGAACACCTTCCTCTCTGCGATGGCTGACCCCAACCAGGGGAGAGATTGTGGCTGATTCCTTTTAAATGTAATTTAGTTAACGTTCCTTGATAGCATCCTGAGTCAACTCTGGCCTTGATATTAGGGTCTGTCTTGGGAGCGGAACCTTCTCACAGAGGATTGTGAATGTCAGGAATTATCTGGTACATAGAGTTCGGGGAGCTAGATCACTGAAAGGATTTGTAGAGGAGGTAGGTGGGTTTTTGAACCTGTCACAGAATTGAGGGATGTGAAGAATTGGGAAATAAAACAGAGTTGATACCAACATTGGATCATCCATAATCTTCTACAATGGCATGGCAGGCCTGACCATCCGAATTACCATCCGATCCTGTTCCTCATGCTTTCATATTCTGTAATTAGAAAGTTAATGGTTGTAATTTTCCTGAGCATTCCGTTATTGCATGTTGCAGTTAGAGACAGCAAAGCATTTTATAACTCATCTCTGGGTGAGATATGGGGACTGTATTCACAATGAATCTGGTCTGCATCGTGACCAACAAATGAAGCACAAGTTGCAGAGAGGAGACACTCTATAAAGAGATCAGAGGCGTCTTTTGAGCCCAGCCTGGGTTTTGAATTAACATTTTTGACCCCACACCAAACTGTGTGTGCCAATTGTGAGGGACAGAAGGAGATCCTTGATTACTGTGGACCAGGTATTTCGAGCAAGTGGTCTCCATCTACTCATGTGCAGGAGCTGTAAGGGGCTGAATGGAATATAGGAACATCGGACTGAGGAGCAACAGTGGGCCATTAGGCACTTTTCCTGGCTCTGCTACGCACTAAAATCGTAGCTGATCTGATTGTGGTCTCAGCAGTGCTTCTTCTGTACGTGCACCATTTTCCTGCATTTACTTGTCTATCAAATATTTAACAGACACAACTTTGAATAAATGTAAACATCCAGGCACCACAAACTTCTGGGGAAGGGAATTCCCACTTGAACAGCCCTTTTAGAATTCGTGGTCCAATCAATGTTGCAGGGTCAGTGTTTGCTTTTGCAGTTAGACTGCTC
Source organism: Hemiscyllium ocellatum (assembly GCF_020745735.1). Taxonomy (NCBI): domain Eukaryota; kingdom Metazoa; phylum Chordata; class Chondrichthyes; order Orectolobiformes; family Hemiscylliidae; genus Hemiscyllium; species Hemiscyllium ocellatum. Next base: position 1,014,096 of record NC_083449.1, read on the forward strand.
CACTGTTTACAACAAATTTCAAAGTTTAGTGATATGGCTAATGATATAAATGTCAGCCTGGCTCATCCTCTAGAAAAATGTCAAACTCACGCGCGCACACACACACACACACACACACACACACACACACACACACACACACACACACACACACACACACACACACACACACACACACTCACATCCACATCTTATGACAAAATAGAAAAATGAAAGCTTTCCAGAGTGTCATAATAGTTGAACTCATAACAAATGGATAGATTACAGACTGTCCCAAATGTTATTCTGTCCTCTCAAGCTATTAGATTAGATTCTCCACAGTGTGGAAACAAGCCCTTCGGCCCAAGAAGTCCACACCGACCCTCCGAAGAGTAACACAACCAGTCCCATTTCCTTCTGGTTAATGCACCTATCACTATGGACAATTTAGCATGGATAATTCACCCGAACTGCACATTTTTGGACCTGTGGGAGGAAGCTGGAACTCCTGGAGGAAACCAACGCAGACAGGGGGAGAATATACAAACTCCACAAAGGCAGTCGCCCGAGGCTGGAATCAAACCTGGGTCCCTGGTGCTGTGAGGCAGCAGTGCTAACCACTGAGCCACCGTGCCGCCCATTCTGGGCAGTCAAGCTGCTTGTAATGCGATTTCTCGCCAGAATAGTTGGATTTAGCTGAATTCCCTTTGCTTCAGACTGTAGGGAGATTCCAATGAATCTCTCAACAGGAATTCTCCACGACTCATCAGGTAGCGGTGAGTCAGGGATTTACTGTTGTCAGGTGGAACACAATTACAGAGAGGGATCAATCAGCTGCTGCTTCTCAGGCAGGGAACATTGTTCTCCCTCTCTGTGTTGAAACATACAATTACGTCAACTGAACACCAAACTGGAACGTGTGCGCTCGTCATGAACATTCTCTGGAATGGATAATAATGGACGATATGCAAGTGCATCATTGCTGTTGTTATGCACAGTGCTATTCATTAGCAAAAAAGAAAATTCCTGCTTTATAATTTGATCATATGAAGGTATGCATATGGTTAATTTTTAAAAATCGTTTGATGTCTTCAAAATATATGTGCGAAAATCAATACATTTTATTCTTAACATTTATTCCATAGTTTTAGTGTCCCTGACAAGAGAAAATATGTATCCAGCTGATTTTTCTCGAAATTGTGTATGCTTCAAAAAGATTTCTCATCTAAGACCAAAACTGACAATGTTTCAGAACAAAAGGCCTTCACTCCAGGAAAATTTGGCAAAACATTCTTGATAAGCTTCGAAAACAATTATCTTGTTTTTAGGTTAAGGGATCAAAACTGCACATAATGTGTCATATGTGGTCTTAGCAACGCCCTGTACAGATGTAGACTCGGAAAATGTGATTCTGGAAAATCACAACAGGTCAGGCAGCACCCAACGAACAGGAGACTCGATGTTTCGGGCAGATTCCTGATGAAGGACTTATACCCGTTACGCCAAATCGCCTGCTCCTCGGATGCTGCCTGATAGTTTGCGCTTTTCCAGCCTCACACTGTTGGACTCAGATCTCCAGCATCTGCACTCCTCACTTTCACCGGTTCAGATGCAATAAAACATTCCTGATCAAACCTGGTACCCTTTGACAGAAACACAATCATTCCACTTAGCTTCCAAATCACTTACTGCAAGTGCAGACTAACTACATATGATCATGATTACCGTCCGTGATCACAGAGTTCTTTATTCTCTCTCCACTTAAATTTTTTAACATTGTTTTATCCTTCCATCCAAAATAGACAACTCACATTATGCTGTATCTGCTGAAGTTTTGCTCACTAACCTCCCTTTTCCTTTATCACATTGATGACACACGACCTCCATTTGATAACATACTGGATGACCAGCTTGGCGTTTAAGCTAATTGGGCATTGATATATGCAGTCTCTTCCTCCAGACCTTTGATACAGATATTGATCGTTGATTATTTCATAGTGATCTCTGAGGCACTCCACCAGTTACAGCTTTGTAATGTGAAAATAAGCATTTACGTCTTCTCTCTATTGACTGTTAGCAACCGCTTCCTGCGTAGCAGTTCAGGCAGTTTAAATGGCCTGCTGTGCAGTAAAATGTACTCAATGAGCTAAAATGATTCGTTTCATTTTTCTCTGCCACTCGTTAAAGAGGCAGAATGGTCTCCTCCAGTCTCATGGTAACGATAAAGACTGGCTGAATGAGGTGGTCCCCTACTTCTGTCCCAGCTTCGACGTGTGGATGGAGGGCACAATGCATGAGGTAGTAGCAGCAGTACATCCCTGGAACAGCATCGAGGGTGGATTGAGGAAAGAACACATGGGTTAGGGGCAGCAGTTGGCTATTCAGCGCCACCAGTCAGAATGCTCATGGCTGATCTGATTGTGTTTGACCATCTATCTCCTGTCTGTTCCCAATAAATATTGACTGTCCTGTCCAGCAAAGATCAGTCGAGCTCAGTCTTGAATATCTTCAATAACCGAGTCTTCACTGCTCCCTGAGAATGAGGACCCTACAGATAGTACAATACTAAAGTGGAAGGGGCGACCTTATTTCAGTGTGGGACCTGTTATTTTAAACTGTGTTAACCTAACATGAAATCGCCACCTCTTTTGAAACGCAAGGACAGAATCATTAGGCATAGATATAAACCATTCAGCCCTCTAAACCTGTCCATTAGGACCACTGACTCTTCTCAATCAAATATGTATTAAACTCATTCTCTGCTCCTCTCCAAGGAAGAGAATAACTGATAGCATGACACCGCACGGGCATTAAAAACGCAGAATTAGGCCATTCGGCCCATCGATTCTGAATGCCATTTAATACTGGCTTAGAGGTTTCTCAACATCATTCTCCTGCCTACTCTCTGTAACTCTCGACATGCTTATTCATCAAAGACTTACCTATCTCTGTCTTATAAGCACTAGTATCTGTGTCTCTGTGCTTCCATATGTGTACTTGTGTGTGTTTGTTCATGTGTCTCTGTGTTTGTGTATTTATGTGCTGACATTGGTTTATCTGTGTATTAGCCTGTGCGTTTTACTTGTGCTTGTGCCTATTTGTGTGAGACTGTCTATGTCTCCGTATGCCACTACTTGTGTGTGGTTCTATCTCCGTGTAAGTACTCTAAGTGTAAATATATTAGCGTGTTCACATGTGTCTGAATATTTTTGTGTCTGTATCTCTCTGCAATGAGATATTTGTTGTTTTGGGAGGGAGAAAATTGTGAGAACAGACAGAGTGGTTAAAGTGCGAATTGCCCTTCACTGAACATTGTTTTTTACTCAGTTGGAGGGACATGGATGTCACAGAATCTGCATACGACACGTCCCGGTCCACTCCGGCTCGTACCAGGGTCCTCCTCACATGGCGCGGGGGGGCGGGGTGGTGGAGGATGGGTCAGATATCGCGTGCTCCACCATCTGGCTTGGTCCTTTCTCTCCTATTACAGTCCGTTTCTCCTGGAATGGGAGAACGGGGGGGAGGAGTGATGGTGGGGGTGTGTGGCCCTGCTCTTAGAGCTGGTGTAGGTGGAGGGGGAAGGGAAATGGTGAGGTATCCGGAGGGAGTGAGTCCACAGTGTTATATCCATGCTGTGTTACTAATGGAGGGAGAGAGAGCGCACAGCGTGGAGGTGGGGTGGGAAAGGTGCTGAATTCAATAGTGAGAGTGGTAGTGCGTGAGCCTTTTTTGGAGATCGAGTGTGCGCCTTGTTAGTGGGTAAGTGCTATAACAGGTAGTGAGTGTGAGGCAGCAGAGAGAGTATGGTAACAGTTAACCTGACAGAGTGGGGAGGATATTGATGCTTGTCCTGTGATGCTGGTCATTTCTTCAGATCTTGTCAGTGTCAAGGTAACCCTCCCCGAATGTCTTGTCCATGTCTATCACTAATAACGCCACAGACCCTGTCCCTCAGATTCCACAGAATCAGATTGGGTGGATCTTACAAATAGGAAGGAGAAACAAGCATTGGTGTATTATGTATCTAAACCAATGCTCTCGTGCAAATTCTGTGCATTGTATACTGTAGAAATTAGAGATGCAAATACTGTGGGTGCTGCAGTATTATTGAATGATCTTAAATTGCATCTAAATTACGTTAATTAAGTGACTGCTATTGTTGTGAAAAAGAAATTCCATAAGCATAAAACAGGTTGGTTGAAGAGTATGTTGTGACTCTAACAAGAGAGGAGGTTATTTTCGATTTGGTATTGTTTACTCAGAAGGACTCATTAATAACCTTGCTCTGAGGACTATTGACGTTAATATGTTGTATTTTACATAGCGCTTGCATACAATATCGAATGTTTGAGCGTGAAATGTAGACAAGCAATGGTTGTTATAGTCATAGAACCATGGAGCCCGGCAGCTTGGACACAGACCCTTTGGACCAAAGTGTTCCGTGCCGACCAAATTGTCCATCCTGCTCATTCCATTTCCCTGCCTTTGCTCCTTATTCTTCTAAAACTTTCCTATCCGCAGATTTGTCTAAAAGTCTTTTGAACGTTGTTAATGTACGTGCCTCAACCAAACCGCTGTCTGCTAATTCCATATGTGCACCAACCTCTGCATAAAAAAGTTGACGCTCAGGATTCTTTTTATTCTTTCACCTCTAACCTGATGTCCTCTAGACCTTGATTCCCAAAACTCGCAAAAAGAATGTGTGTATTCACCTTATCCATGCATCTCATGATTTTATACTTTTCTATACAATTTCCCCTCAGTTTCTTACACTCAAAGGAAAATATTCAGGCCGGTCCAAACTCTCCCTACAACTCAGACCGTCGAGTACAGGCAACATCCTTGTAAATTTCTTCTGTCCTCTTTCCAGTTTAATCACATCCTTCCTATGGCAAAGTGAACAAAACCGAACACAATACTCCAAGTGCATGCCTCACCAGCGTCCTGTCTAACTGCAACATAACTCGCCAACTTCTATACTCAATGCTCTGACTGATGAAGGCCAGTGTGCCAAAAGCCTTTTTCACTGCCGTGTCTAAGTGTAACTACTTTCAGAGAACCACGGACCTGAGCTCCAAGGTCCTTCTGTTCCCCTACACTCCTTCGGGGTCTAACATTCATCATGAAACGCCAACCTGCATTTGACTTTCCAAAATGCAACACCCCACATATATCTATATTAATTATTATTTGCCATTTCTCGGCCCACTTCTCCAGCTGATAAAAGTCCTGCAGCAATTTCTGATAATCTTTCTCACTGTTCACAGTACTGCCTATTTTATTGTCATCATCCTAATTACTATTCATGCTTTGTACATTCTCATCCAAATCATTGATATAGGTAATAAACAGTAATAGGCCCAGCACCGACCCCTGAGACACTTCACTAGTCACAGGCCTCCAGTCCAATCAGCATCTTTCCAGTATTAGCCTCTGCTTTCTCCCATCAAGCTAATTGAGTGTCCAATTTGCCAGATCCCCCTGAATTCCATGCCATCGAACCTTTCAGAGCAGCCTATCATGTGGAATCTTATCAAAGGCCTTTCTGAAAACTAAGTAGACTACGTCTACCAACTACCACCTTTTGAGGTCCCTTCCTCAAAAGAACGCGAAAGAAATATGAGCCATGATATCCTATGCACAAAGCCGTGCTGACTGCTCCTTATGAAACCGTGTCTTTTCAAATGCATGCATATGTTATCTCTCAGAACCTTCTCAAGGAAATTACATGTCACAGTTGTTAAGCTAACGGGTCTATAGTTTAGAGGTTCTTCTTCACCGCCCTCCTTGAACAAGGGCACAACATTCACGACCCTTTAGTCTTCTGGGACCTCCCCCATGGATGATGGAAAAAGATCAGCCAGGGCCCCCGCAATATCTTCTCTCGCCTCTTGCTGTGTTCTTGGATGCACCTGTTCAGGACCAGGAGATCTAGAGAAATCCTGCATTGTCTGAAAAATATGTCTATTTCTTTCAGGTAGAATCACCAAAGTAAGGGCAAGTGACTTCATGAAGGTTAACATAATAAATTAAAGATTATATTAATCATAGGAAGTGAGCTCAGGAGAATTTTAGACATGGTGGCAACCAGAGAATTCTCAGAAATTTGTTTGTGTGGAGTTTGCATATTCTCCCCATGTCTGCGTGGGATTCCTCTGGGTGCTCCGGTTTCCTCCCACAGTCCAAAGAATTACAGGTTAGGTGAATTGGCCATGCTTATTTGTGCAAAGTGTTCAGGGTTGTGTAGATTAGGTCGCAAAATGTAGAATTGGATGGGAATGGGTCTGGGTGGTTACTCTTCGGAGGGGCAGGATGGACTTGCTGAACCAAAAGGCCTTTTCCGCACTGTGGGCTTTTAATGATTCTGTGAAAGAAGAACACAAAGACTACATATATCTACAATCTGTATTCCAAAGAAAACAAAATAAAAGCAGTGTCAAATGTGGAATTTTGTAATCAGGAGAGGAGAGGTTATTGAGGAGAACAGGGAAATGGCCAAGAAAATAACCAGTTCCTTTGTATCTGTTATCAAGGAGGAAGATCCATAAAATTGCTGAGTAATACCAATGATCACATGGAACTTGTGGAACTAAAGACATAAAGTCAATTCATATCAGTAACAAGGTAGTAGTTGAAGGCTAGCATAGTAGTATTGTCGCTGGATTGAGCATTGCTAAGTTGATGAGCCAGTTGTACTTCGTATCAAAATATTAGAAATAAATCAGCAATAGACGCATTTGTTGTGCTGTCGATGACTGTTTTATTTTCCTGTACATTCTGCAGAGGCTGGAAGTTAGTAAATGTGTTCCAAGCACTGGAGATAAATGGAAGGGATTCAAGCATCTGCAAAGGGAAGAAGAGATGGTGTGGAGAACTGCAGACCAATTAACTTGGCATCTGTAGGTAAACTGATGGAACCTATTATGTAGGATCTGATATTGGATATTGAGAAATTAACAGCAACATTGGAGAGAATCAGTATGCACTGACAGAGTCTGACAGAGTCTTCATATTTGACAAACTTCAGAATGATTTGAACTTGTTTATTGCAAAATAGAAATGGCGTATTTCGATTTTCAGAAGGCTTTTTTTAATAAGAACTCATGCAGTGAATTCATAAATAAAGTAATGCAAATGGTAATTGGAGGAATATATAAAAGTGAAAAGTTAAAGTCAGGTTCGCCTTCATTTAAGAGAATCAGAACATTGTTGGAAGGTCATGTTGAAGCAGTTTCACAGCTTGCTAATGAAACTGTACACAGAGTATTGAGTCCAGTATTGGTGACCCAATCTGAGAAAGAATATAATGCCCACGGAGGGTGTGCAATGGATATTCTCCAGATTTATCCCTCAGGTGGCGATATTGCCTTATGTGGAAACTCGGCCTGTGTTCTTTACAGTTTCAAAGAATGAGAGATGATCATAGTGAAATTTAGAGACGTCACTGAACACATGACAAGGTGGAAATAAACAGGATTTTTCTCTGGCTGTCTACTCTATATTTAAGGCAAATTATTGCAGGCAAATGATAGACCATTTCAGACTGCAATTAGAAGGTCATTCTTCATTTGAAGGGGACTGACGAACACAGCGACATGGAAAGCTGCTGGCAGGAAAGATTGAGGAGAATCCCCAAATATACTACAGGTAGGTCAAGTGGAGCAGAATAACCAGGGAAAAGGTAGGACTTATTAGTAATTTGCCAAGTTGTTTCCAAATCAACTTAGTGGTAGGAGACAGAAGGTCTGCTGGTAGAAATCTGTTTGCTTGACTGGAGATCAGTATCCAATCGTGTACCACAGGGATCAGCGCTGTGTCCCCATTTTATCTGTGATTCGGAGATGCCAGTGTTGGACTGGCTTGGGCAAAGTTAAAAATTTACAGAACGCTCGATGGTAATCCAACTGCTTATTTAAGCACGACATTTCGAAGAGCATAATCACGCGATGAAGAAGCAGCGCTGCGAAAGCTAGTGCTTATGAATAAAACTGTTGGATTATAACCCGTTGTTGTGTGACTTTTAACCTTATTGTTTGTAGCATTCATAAATGATGCAGCTGTGAATTTTGGGGGGTGGGGGGGGTTAGGGTGAGTGTGATAAATCAGTTTGCGTTTGACACAAAGTTTGGCTGGTTGGTTGGCAGTGAGGAGGAAGGCCTTATATTACAGGAAGATACAGATGGAATGATCAAATGGGTGGAACAATGGCCAATGGAATGTAACCCTGATAAATATGAGGTGATGTACTTTGGAAGAAGGAACCAGACAGGGGAGGATTCAATGAATAGCAGCACACTAGTAAGCTCAGAGGGTTCTGGAAACATCCCTGAATGTGATTAAACAAGTTAATGCACAAGTTGACAAAGCATAGCGACCATAAACATAGCCTTTATTCATGGGAGCACAGATTACAAGAGCTATGTGGAACTTTGGTAAGGCCAAATGGAATACTATGTACAGTTCTGGGAGCCACAAAACAGGAAGTATGTGATTGCACTGGAGAGGGTGCAGTAGAGATTCACCAGGATGTTCCCTTGGATGGAGTAAATCTGCTCGGATCGTTTACTTTGAAGCATTGAAGGCTAAGAGGGACGTTCTTCAGAAGGATAAGATTACCAGGGGCATCGACAGCATGGATAGGCAGCAGCTGTTCCTTTCAGTCAAAGGGCGAAGAACAAGAGAGTACCATGTTAAAGTGAAGGGTTTGATGTTTAGTGAGGATTTGACGATTGTTTTTCATCCAGAGCCTGTTGGGGTCATGAATGCACTTCCTGAGAGGGCAGGTAACCTCACAACCGTTAATAAATACGTGGTCGTGCCCTTGAAGTGCCATAATATACATGGCTATGGGCCTCATTTTGGAAAGTGGAACTAATGTAGATCGTACTGTATTTATGACAGTACAGAGCCAGTGCTTCTGTGATTGTATGGGTTTGACGGTCAATCATTGAGCAGCATAAGACATGAATTGATGAGCTTCTGAAGAATGTATTAACTAGGGTTATAAAAGTGAACTTGCCTCCATGAGCTAGAACAAGGAATGCTAAAAGTATCTAATAGCCTGCTCCCTTCCTGATATTTCTGTGCAATCTGTGGGAAAGCTCTGTCATTGTTCTCACAAGCTCTCAAACTTTAAGAAGGCAGCATCTGTCTGGTCGACAGGACTGTGTTTCCCGTTCCCTTTTCCAAAACCAAGCTTGTTGCCGTGTTCTGTCTGGTTTTATCCTTTAAGAACTCAGAACAATTTGATACAATTGAGTGTCTTGCTTGGCTACTTCAGAGACCATTGTAGAGTTTATTAAATGTCTGTGTGTCTGGAGACACTTGTAGGCCAGACCAGGAAGCACGGGAGATTCACTTCCTGAAAGGACATTGGGGAAGGAACAGATGTTTACAATGGACATTAGATTGAAGGCCAATATTACTGGCACCAGATTTTATGTCTCGATATTTTGTGAATTGTTTTTAACTTCCACCAGCTGCCAGAGCATTATCCCGGTCTGGATCAGTAATCCAGTGACATTTGCACAACAGCACCATCTCCACATGGGGACCTATCGGAAACCAGACTGAGCACATTATTTCTGTGCTGTATGACAGCTCTGTCAAAAAGAACTCCCACCAATGTGATAATCGTGAAGGGACTGAAGGCGTGGTAAATGGTCAGACTGTAGTCATTCCCTTGTTGTGGGACTGGATATTGTTGAGGAACTTTCCAGTTGGCCAGGCAGATGTCGGAGTTGGAGCTGGATTGAAAAAACTTCACCAGCGACACAGCTTGTTGTGCAGCACAATCTTCATTCCTATTGCGGGAATGGTGTCCGGGTCCATTGCCGTTGTCATATCTACTGTGATCAGCCGTTTCTTCATGTCACGTGCAGCGAATCGATTTGGTTGAAGACTGGCATCTGTGATTCTGTGGGCATCATGAGGAGGGTGAGGTGGATTATCAACTCAACACATCTGGCTCAGGATGGTGCAAATACTACAACCTTGTCTTGTACACTGATGTGCAGGACTAGGGATATTTGTGAAGTTCTCTCCTCCTGTAAGTTGTTTAATAGTCCATCGACATTGATGACTGAATGTGGCTTGACTGCAGAGTTTCCATCATATCAGTTTGTCTTGGGATCATTTCCCCCTCTCTACAAGAAGGTAGTTCTGCTATTTTTCATGTAACCAGTCAAGTGTGGTAGCTTTAATGGGTTGTCATCAGGTTTAGATACACATGGTTCTGACTCTGGCATGTTCACCCAAACTCGGCACTGAACCATCACACGGGTTGATGATAATGGTAGACTGATGGATTATCCTGGGGTAAAAGTTATGGATTGTGTTTGAATGCAATTCTGTTGCGGCTGCTGCTGAGATCTACAGCATCACATGATAACCCAGTGTGAGCTGCAATATCTGTAATCAATTCGACTGACTTTCCCCCAGTTCACACCAAGACCCATTCACCCATCAGCCCTGTACTCAGTGACCTAACCTGGTTTCTGATGTGAGAGCACATCCAGTTTCATGATCCCATTCTGCTGAGGATCTCACCCTGATGTCACGCTTCCAATTTGTTGCATTACTCAGATACTTTAACGTATTAATCTGAATCATTTTCTTTCCAGTAATACCATCTTCTATGTTTGACGTAAATGTTTTTTCCTCTGTTTTTCTCCCTGACCATGATTAAGACCTCTGTCGTGTCAGTGATGCCAGCTTTATGTCGTTTCAGAGCCAATGAACCTGTGCACTTTGCGTTTTTGTTCACTTCCCAATGTACAGCGCTCTGTGCTGGACAGGGCTTTTGAGCAGATTTAACACACATCTTTGAATAATGTTGAAAAACACAAATTGTTGAAGAAACTGAGCAGGTCCAGTGGACACTTCTTCATAACTGAAAAGAATTGGAAACTGGGCATTTTAGTTCCTTGCCAGAGGTGGGGGCTAGGTGACAGGGAACTGGGGGTGTGACAACAGATGGACAGGCTTTTAGCTGTGGTGAACGAGAACATGATATAAAATGAGGTTAAATTAAGATGAGAATGGGGATAGGTTTTCTCTCTATTGAGTGCAAGATAAAGAAAACACAACCACATAAAGTCATATGGAGGCCAGGAGGGAGAATGTTGAAGATGTAGAATTACATAGATCTGGCCTGAGATGTATTTTCACTGTAGAAATCATCACAGGAATCAGACAAAGGAATTCAGGTGCTTGCTGGCTTATTGGCACTAGTAAGATTTTCATGCTGCCTTAGTATTGTAACATAAAGAAGAAAGCAAATGACAGTACGAAGTTTGGGCTGAGGGCTGTTTACCCGTCACTTTTAACATTGTTTCAAATTTACAGTGCTTAACTTGCAATGCTTGTTCTTGAAGTTAGTATCAGATGGAGAATAGGAGGTTGAGGGGTGACATCATAGAAATTTACAAAATCAGGGGAGGCATGGTCAGGGTGAAAAGCCAAGATATTTTCCATGGGATAGGAAAATTAAATCATTGAGTCATTGGTTTATGGGGAAAGAAGGAAGATTTGAAAGGGAGGAAGAGGAAACTTTTTTTTACACAGAGGGTGATGTGTTTATGGAATGAGCTGCCAGAGGAAGACTGGCAGATGCAGGTAAGCTCCAACATTTAAAAGACATTTGGACAAACATATAAATGCGAACCGTTTAGAGGCAAATGTGCCAAATGCAAGCTGATGGGACTAGTTTCGTTTGGAAAATCTGGCCGGAATGGACAAGTTGGATCAAAGATTGTGTTTGCATGCAATATGATTGTATGAATATAGAAAGTGAAGGAAAGGGAAGAAAAGATGTGATGTAAGCAAATAGGCAAGAAATATAAAAACCAGCAGCACGAGCTTTTCCATGTATGCAAGAAGCGTTCAAGAGGTGTGTGTGATCTTTGGTATAAAGGAAGTCAGGAAAGTATATTGAGGACATTTGGAGGGTGTGACTGGGGAACTGGATACAGGGAACAGACAGATAATTTACACCAGTATTTTACATCGTTTCTCACAGGGGAAGGTGCTGTAAATATTTCTATGATATTAACAAAATAATAATAGGAGGGAAGCTGTCTCTAACCGAAGGAACAAGGTATTTCTCAAACAGGTAAGACCAAGGGTAAATAGGTCATCAGCAATTCATAGCTGGTTTTATAAGAAGTGGTCTCAGAGTGGCTGCTGGCACTGTGTGAAATATTCCATAACTCTCTGGATTAAAGGAGTGATCCTGTGAAACTGGAGACCCTCCAATGTGGCGCCTGTCTTCAAGAAACAAGTGATACTGAAAGAAGGAACCACTTAGCCTAACCATTATTGCTGGGAATCTGTGAGACTCTGTTATTAAGGAAGGGACTGCAGAACATTTAGAAAAGCTTCACACAGAGTCAGCATGGTCTTGTTAAAGGCGAACTACATTTTGCCTGTAAAATCATGCAAAGTTTTTCTGGAAATCCATGAGAATGTAACAAGTGGCCTTCATAAAGGGGGACTGGTAGACATGAGGCTTTCCAGAGATTTTCCACAAGATATCACTAAATAAAGGTTCTTCGCAAGACAGAAGCTCATATTATGGTGGATAATGCATTAGCATGGGATGACACTTGGTAAACACTTAGAAATCGGAGAGTCACGCCTCATCGAACTTTATGAAAAAACGTATCTACTGGAGTACCACAAATATCAGTCCGATGACAAGAGATGCTTGCAAGAGCTGCACTCAGCTCCTGACGGCGGGAGCTGAGCGCAATATATATTTGAATTTGACAATGACACTGACAACCATAAGGCAGGCTGTTATTAAATGGAGAGAACTCCCAAAAAAGGAGCAGTACAACGGAATGGTGTGTTTCTGTGTATGAAACAAAACGTCAGCATGTTGATGCGGAAATGTTGGTTCATTAGACTGGTCCCTGGAATGAAAGGATTGAACTATTCAATACATCAAAAATGCTGAAGCAATTATTCATTGTGGTTTAAATGAATAAGGGTGTCATTACTGAAACGGACAAGACAGAGGGGGCTTGACAAGGTCGGTGTTGAGAATGTGGTTCCACACCATGGCAGAGTCTCGAAGTCAGGGATGTAGATACAGAATAAGGAATATCGATTTCAAACTGAGATGTAAAGAAATGTTTTCTTTCAGAAGGTAGTGAATGGCTGGAATTTCCTAACCCCGAGAGTTGTGGAGGTTGGGTCACTGATTGTATTTACAGACGGGTGGATTGTTTTGAGACATTTCAGGGAGTTGAGGGATGCAAGGGAGCAGGAAAGTGGAGTTGAGCATTGGAGTAGATCCGCCATGTTCTTCATGAATGATAGCGCAGGTTCCTATTTCTTACGTTCTTATTTATGTTTTTGGAAAATAATTGACTGTTTTCCTGGAAGTCATGATGTAAAATGTTGCATTCACAGACAGCAGAGGATTTGTCTGAGTTGACCTTGGGTGGGGCATGGGGGCTGTATTCAATGCGAATCTGGGCCAGTAACATGACCTACATCAGGAGCAGAAGTGACTGAGAGGAGAAGCCTGAAAAGAGGGATTGGGGGAGGGAGGTCACTGCCTGACCCAGCCTGGATATTCCAATACATTTGCCAAACTACACCAAACCATCGAAGTGGCCTCAATCTGCTCCTGCACAGCAGGACCGAAGGGCTGAATGGAACATCAGAACATAGGGCTGATGCACACGTCTGGGCCATTCGGCACTTTGACATTATTCCCCTAGTCAATAAGGTCATGGTTCATCTCATTGTGTTCCCAGCTGCACTTTTCTCTTATTTCACAATGATCCCTGATTCACCAGTCTATGGAAAATCAGACAAAGTCAGCCTCGATATAATATGAAGATTCAGCTCTCCCAGTCATCTGGGTGAGAGAATTCCCACTTGAATGAATTCCCACTTCGTGAATTTCTCCTCGTTCCGGTTCTGACTGAGGTTGGAGGGTGTCACTGTTTTCATTTCTAGTCCCACTCCTCCACTGCTCACCACAAATTTTGAATGTAACCAGGTTGGCAATATGACCGATGATAAAGGTCTAAGACTGGATCAGGTTCAGTTATCAGAACAAGCCAGTTGGATTTCTTCAGTCAGCTACAAGTAATTAACAGAATTAACTGAGGAGTATGATGGATATGTGGTTAGCACTGCGGCCGCACATCACCAAGGAGACGGGTTCAATTCCAACCTCAGATGATTTGAACATTCTCCACATATCTGTGTGGATTCCCTCCTAATGCTCCAGTTTGCTCCCAGAGTACACAGATGCGCATCTTAGAGTGGTTTGGCCATGCTAGATTGCCCTTTGTTGAGAGAGCGTCCCCTTCATGGTAAACTCTGTCAGTGTGGGGGAATTGAACCTGCGCTGCTGACCTCCCTCTGTATCACAAACCAGCCATCCAGCCAACTGAGTGGGAGACTATGTAACTGTTACAGACAGAAACAGGTACGGGCAAAGGGCAAGAGAAACTTTCATAACAAGGAAAATGGTACAATTCAGATAACGTTCAAGATAACAGCTGTGGGTAAAACGTTCTCTGCTCAAATTTGTATTTCATAACATGACAAGTGTTTAGAAGCAGTGTTTGGCTGAATACAATGAAGTGAGACAAAGTGAAATAGCCAGAAATACTTATTGTGATTGGATATAAAATAAGTGCATATTTTTGCAGGAACCCAGGAGGTCGAATGGCTGAAAGTTCCTGTACCTGAAAATGGGAATTCTTTGGAACACTAACTGGAATTCATATTCAAAGTATGTGCGTGTGTGTGAGGGAGAGAGGGAGACCGCAGGTACTGCACTGAGCTAGGTGGTGAGCTCAGACCATGCTCAGGCCTCCTCTGGGAAGAGAATGGACCCCCATACTAGCCCATCCACTAGGACCTCTTTGCCCCTGTTGAAAAATCGTGGTGTGCGTTCCCCTAATCTGCCATGCTCGGGGTCACTTGTGCAGGGTGGCTCCAAACTGAGGAAGTACAACAGTGTGCCCATTGGCCTTTGAAAGATGGCACAAGTGTCAGTGATCATAGAATAGCCAGAGGTATCAGTGCGATGGTGAGTCCCTTCAGCCACGTTGGGTTGGAGAATTGGGGTGGCATTGAATGCGAGGAACATTATGAGATTGAGTGGGTAGTTAATGTGGTGAGTTCGATAAGATAGCACCATGAAACTAGTTCAATCTGGTACAGAAAATCCCTCTGTCACACTCAATAAAAATGTCACTGAGACAAACTATTGTTAGATTTAGCCCAATGAGTCGAAGACTCTGATGAACCCACACCCAGTTACAAAGTTGCAGAACAAATGTTCATCTAAAACACTCCCTCATCTTTATTGACGCCAATCTCCCCTTCACCTATTATTCCTGGGAATACAGGCTCATGTTGCAGGATGTTGTCGAAATGTCTTCATTTCAGCGTTCTGAAACCTGTGATCTTACGTGAAATTGTCTCTCAATCGCTCTTTCTCTTTTTTCCCCAAAATCCGTTTGATTGTTGGTAGTTAAACTGATTTCCCCGCCATCTCTCTCTCTGGCAGGAACTAAGGAATACGGACTAGGCAATAAGGACTTTGTATCAGAATGATCATGTAACTAGACGGGTAATTCAGAGGCACGGGCTGTGACTCCAAGGCAGTGTTTAAAATCCTACCACAGCCGATGACAGAGCTAAAATTCGAATGACAAAAATTGAAATGAAACTTAATTTCACTCATGGAAACCAGAAACCGTTAAGATTTATTTTCCTTATTTCACTGATAGTCTTTGCTAAAGAAACTTAACATTATTACCCAGTCTGAACTCAGTGTGACTTCAGACCCACAACAACATTGTTGGCTCCATTTTGTCTTGATAAATGGCCATATAGTCAAGGACAATTAGTGATGGAAAACAAATGCTGCCCTTGCCCGTGATGCTGGCATCCCGAGAAACAACAGCATTAAAGGTGAAAATAAACCAAGGAACGGTGGGTGCTAGAGATCGACAATAAAATTCTCCAGCGTCTGAAAGTATTGGAGAATCTCACAGCTATGGCAGCCTCTGTCAGGAGAAATGCAGATAACGGTTTGAGTCCAGTGACCCTGTTTCACAACTGAAAGCAAACTGGGAAATAATATTATTTATCCTGGTATCATGGATGGTTAGGTTGGAGAGAGAGGTGGGGGCCAGGTTTAAATTGAATGGATGGAAAAATGGCCAGAAAAAGAGAAGAAAAGAAATAAAAAGTGAGCAAAGGGATTGCTGATGATGAACTGAAAGGAAAACAAAATGGCAAGTTATTCTCACATTTCCCCATTTTCCCATATTCCTGAATATTGCATCCATTTAGATTTGTCCCTGTTGAAAGTGGGATAGGTTCCCTGTACTTCTCTTCTCTGAGTGTGATGATCAAATCCATTAGCAATACTGGTGCTGCCCTTATAGTTGCTGAGATATAGAGAAAAGTAATGTTACATTGTCAACTGCGTCTTACAGGAGAGAAACTGTTACTGTGGGAGTATGCAGAGATGCAACGCTTTCTCAACCAGGAAGAGAAACTCAGGAGTGGAAATAATTTTCAACACTGAGCGCGTCCACGTTCCGTGTAGGGAATTGACTTGTTCCTGTCATTGGAACATCAGTGGAGTTTCTGTGGATGCTTATCTCGGGTTTATATTGTCAGCTGCTGGGTCTGGTGACCCTACTCTGTACACTGCATTTACAGAGTGTCTAGGTGCATGGTAAACAAGTGGAGATGAGGCTCCACAGAAGGGAAACTCTATAAATAGGGAGGTGCAGGACAGTGCATTATCTTTCCTTGGATTTCCCGGGACATTTCTTTAAGTTGGACCAGGTGTCAGGTATGAAACCAAAATTGAGGTGTCACTGAGCTGTGTCCCCTCCTTCAGTATACTGTGTAGCCTCACACCAGTGACAGGACTGTGCTGATGCTCACCATTAATTCAACTGGATTAATTCTGGAACTTTCCAGGCAGGAGTGAGTAACATATCCATCATCACTGGAGTGCAGTCCTCCGATATATTCACTGGCTGGTAGAACCAATCTGTCCGCTGAGACCAATATATTGTGTCCATCTCCCTGAGGAAGATACAGAAAGAAACTTCCAGAAATACAGGGGAACAGAGTGACTGGTGAAAATGGGGAACAGCAGGACATTAGAATTAATAAAAGGTATGTCTTTCAAAACCTCACTGAATTTATGGTTGGTATATTGCTGCATCTGACGGGCTACATCCCAGAGTATTGAGGAGGTGGCAGTAGAGCTAGTGAAAGACTTACTGATTATTCTTCAAACCTGGTTAGATTCTGGAAAGGATCCTTCGGACTGGAAAGCAGCGATTGTAAACCTAAATATTTAAAACAGGACGGAGAGAGCAAACAACAAACTAAACAGTGGTTAGCTTGATGTAAGCTGTAAGAAAAACATTGTACCCTTTTGTAAGGAATGTGACAACTAGACACTTGGAAAATGGTGTCATGATTCGAAAGAGTCAATCTAGATTCAGGAAGGGGAAATTATCTTGATCTTTGATAAACCTGCTGGATATTGTGGAGGTTGTCTGTTGTGACATCGACAATTGAGAACCAGTGGAAATGAAGTATTTGAATTTTCAAAAGACTGTTGACATGGTTGAATAGAGGTGAGTAGAAAATGTTAGAGTCCATGGGTAGGTAGGAGTGGAATACACCGAATGTATTAAAAGTTGGATAATCGAGGGAATGGAGAGAGTAGTATAATTATCTGGAGTGAAGGCTTTGGGGTATCAGAAGGATCAGTGTTTGGCCAATAGCGCTTTGCAAGATATTTCAGATAAGAACAACAAATATCATCATTCACGTTTATGTTCATTAAATAGTGAGAGGTTGGGAAGTGCTGTTGTTGAAACAGACCCGGATGTGCTTGGTCAGAAGTCACAAATAGATTTTTTACACAGCAGGAAGTAAATGATATGTGGCTGGTCATGCAAAATGATTAAAGTACCAGAGTAAATATATCATTCCCAATGATAGTGATTTGTTGAGAGACAGTTAGATATATTGTGTACAGGTTAAATCAGCAAAGGGGTTTCACCAGACTAAACCCTGGCATGATGTTACCATGAGGAGAATGTGAAGAAACTTGTGCTTAATAAATTAGTTAAGGTGTTTGTGAGTTTATATTTAATAAAGTGCTGAAGCACATTGAATGTTGAAGATACAAAATTGCCTTATTAGACCAATTTAAGGAATGCCCAGGCAAATTCACATTTCCTATGTATTGGAATGCAAATATATCCACTGTAAACATATTGGCTGGTGCCTGTTCTAGTCGAGGAGAGGTCTGCACGGTAACAGCATGTAGATGTGCTTTCTGAGGGTGGTGGTGATGGGAGGTTCAGCCGGTTACAGTATTGCAAATGGACAACGCAGCAGAATCATCTAGCTTGCGATAAGAAAACATGCATCATTCTCCCTCACTACTAACTACACGAGAGCAATGGGTGATGGGAGATGTGGTCAATGGCCGGCGGTGCCAACATTTAATCCATTCCAGTAGTTTTTGTGAACTGAAGGAACCATACTGAAAGGGGTTAAATGGAGCTGTTTGTTCAGTGACTGTGAGTGATGCCAGTCTCCATGGATCCTAGCTATGTCACTGGATGTTTTCTGTCTCCTATTAGTAAGGGGTCTCTTGCAATGGTTTATGCCATTGTAGCAGCAGATGCATTAACTCCAGCGCTCAAAGGGATCCGCAGCTGCAGAGACAGAAAAAGGAGATTTAAACATCTGAGAATAGTCTGCAATGATCCATTTATGGATCAGAATCTGAGAACATTCGACTGGAATGCTGCAACAATGGACAGGGGTTTATCCTGGGGTCTTGTCTTTTTTTCCTTGTCTTGGTTACCATATCGGATATGGGGTGCACTGCTGATTATCCAGGCGGGTTACTATCCTATCCTCGCTATTGTTGGTGTTCCTGGTAAGTTTCATCATCTCTATTAATTTATTAATCTCTTCAACCATGGTGAACTTCGTTACTATTTCTGTTATCTATATTTGACAAAGACGGAAACTATTGTCTTCAGTTTCAAATGCAAATTCCATTGATTACCCACAAATTTCAGAACTGCCCACATCCCCGCCCTCACAAACATCTGAGAACGAGACTGTTCACAATACCGAATTTAAATAAATAAAATTCATTTGTGTCTCGGTATTCTATCCATCACAAAACCTATCCACTACCAGCTCGATTATATGCCCAGTCACCATCTTGGCTTCAATGCTGACGCTTAATAAACCATTATCTATGCTTTGGTAAAATTCAGACATTATGGTTACACCTCTCCTTTAAGCAATCTTTCAGTTGCAAATATTTCGATCGCAACTTTGTTCTTGTCTCTAAAATAACTTAATGACAGAAACACTCTCTCGGTGCAGTAATATCGGGAGAATTGTAATTCAGATGCACAGGCTATTACACAGAAAGATACTATTCCACATCCTACCACAGACGGTGTCAGAAAGTAAATACACAAGACAGGAATTGGAAATAACAACCATAATATTTTCAGCATTTTGTCCATACGTTTATCTATTTCACTGATGTCCTTTGGTAAATAGAACTTGCGTTATTATCTGGTCTGGGTAAAGATTTATGTGAGTCCCACAGCAATGTGCTTGGTTCTGTACTGCCTGAAAGACTGACCTCGCAGTAAATGACATTTGGTTAGGTCAAAAAATGCTGCCCCTCTCAGCGATGCAGACATTCCAAGTTATAACAAAATTAATGTTAAATAAAGCAAAGAATGATGCAACAAATCAGAAACAATAAAGAACGAGAAAGTGCCAGACAAACTGAGCAGATTTGGCAGCCCCCTCGGGTCGAGAGAAAAATGGAATTGGCAATTCGATTCTAATGACCATACATCAGAACTGAATACAGTTGGGAAATAGCGTGATCGATGTTGGTGACACCGACGTCTGTTATGAAAGGGAGACGGACTGAGTTGAATAGATGGAGAAAGAGAGATAGAGAGAAAGAAGCACAGAGATTATTGATGATCAGCTGGGATGAAAATAAAAACTGACATTAAACCTTGCTTATGTTTCTCCTGTTCCCATATTACTGATAATAATGTCCATGTAAGGTATATGTCAAAGTTCCTGTTTGAAGATTTTATGTCTGTTTTCTCTCTTCCCTGAGTGAGATCATCTTCTTTTATGTTTTAATGGGATGCTGGCCCAGTATTTAATTCCCTTTCTTCATTGTCCTTGAGAAGTTTTTGGTGAGCTGCCTTCCTGAACCACTGCAGTCCGTGGGCTGTAAGTAGTCAGTGCTGATGTCCATGCGGTTTCATTTCTTTGAGGCTTTGTAGTGACTGATATAACTGAGTGGCTGGTTTGGCTATTTCAAACTGCAACCGAGAGTTAACCACATTGCTGTGGAGTTACATGTAAGCCCGACCAGCTGAAGAAGGTAGATTTCCTTTCCTGCAGTGCTGCAGTGCATTAGGGTGCTAGGTAGGACAATCGACAATGGTTGCATTGTTTCATTTGATTCTTAATTGCTGATATCTTATTGAATTCAATTTCCAACATTTGCCGTTGTGGGATTCGGATCCGGTGTCTGGGTCATTGCCTGATTCCCTGGATTCATACTCAGAGATAATACAGCTGGATCATCGCCTCCTCAGTATCTCCAATCAACTCCAATGGCAATAGTGATGTTGTTGTTGGTGTGACTTTGCTTCATAAGGCAAATAAATGATTGGCATAAAATGCAATCCATCTCATTTTGTATTTATGAGAAGGCGAGATGATGGGAAGTGATCTTGGTGAAAAGGAGCTGGATGTCCTTGATCATGGGGCACTAACAGAATCCCTACAGAGCAGTCGCGTACTGGCAGGTGGGACTAGATTGGATTGGGAAATCTGCTCGGCATGGACGGGTCGGTCTGAAGGATCTGTTTCCATGTTGTGCATCTCTATGAGTCTATGACTCAGCAAGTAATCAGCACAATAATGAGTACTATGGTTCATTACAAAATGATTTAAGTATAAGAGTGAAGACAACGTCTTGCAGTTGTGGAGTATACTTGAGACAGTATTTTCTTTCATTTATAATCAATAATCTCCTTGCTACAGAGAGATGGTGTAATGGAGTTTCACCAGACAATTCCCTGCAGTGATGGTACTATGAGGAGAGTGTGAAAGAAATAAGTGTTTAATCTGTAACGCTACAAAAAGAATAAAAAACGTGATTGCATTAACACTGGAGTGTTATCAATCAACACTCATTATTTTCAAAACAAAACACGTATAGCATTATATATACCATGTTTTCCATGATATGTGTCTTCACATTTGGACAAATATATAGATAGAAAATGTTTAGAAGGATATGGACCAAGCGCAGGGAAATGGGGATTAGCATAGATGGAAAGTTTGATCAGCACGAACCAGTTTGTGCTAATGGCTTGTCTCCATGCTATAGGATTCTATGACTCTATGATAGTTTACAGAGCTCTATGAAGCCCCCATGTTGGTTGAGAGACAGAGCTCCAGGTTCTGAATAAACTCTCACCGTCTGGATGTACAGTTGGTGTGTGACCCTGCATTGAACGTCATGTTGTTCACAAATCTGTCATCAGCCACACTCTGACAGTATTAGCCATTCTCACCAGCTTCTGACCTCCATACAGAACACTAGCCTATCTGCTCTGTCACAAACCAATACTTTTTTGCTAAAAGCTGTTCATTGGCTCAAGTAGACGCTGTCCTTTCAGAGCAGCAATAGAACGAGGCCAGGCTATGATCAGTCTGGTTTTGTGCAGACATGAAAGGGATTTTCAGAGTCCTTTTATTTATATGTAAACAGATGAAACTACAGGCCAAAGTGGTCAAGCTTTCGAAGTAACTTGTATAATGAACGGGGAGTGGTCAGCTCTTTTAGCTGAGCAAGCTGAGTTGAGTTGAGCTGAGCAGTTTTCAGTTGGGTCTTGAACTGGGAAGTTCAATTGGGAGCTGTGTGGAAACTCTCTCCCTTTTCTGCCATTTAGCTTCAACCTGGAAACATGCATTCCATTATGACGTTATTTCAAGTGAGTTTGATTATTGGGACTATTGTGTGTATTTGGAATAGCATAATTAAGTCTAGCTGGATAGGTTGAATTCTGTAGTGGATCTTTATTCTGTTCATTGTGTTTCATTGTGTAATTTTGTGAATAACGTTTTTCTCTGATTTAAAATCTAGAAGTCACCCTAGCTAAATTACTCCGGGTAATTTTCATTGGATAATTACCAAAACAAACTGCAAAGTTATTCTCTGGGCTGCTTGCTTAAGAATGAGTCGTCTAGCCTCGTCCATAACAGACTGGGGGCTCATTGCTGGATTTTCAACAGCGAGTGGGAGGTGCTAGTGCCTTTAGTTCGGGTATTCGTTTGACTGGGTTGACAATGCTTCGAATAGTAATGGCTATTTCAGTCGCCAAACTTTCCTAGGTGTGCATGCAGTGACTTTGGATATTTTACGAAAAGTGAATAAGACCAATTTGCCAGAATTAGCAGAGAAGCTGGAATTGGGACTGACTGATTCTGTGAGAAAAGGAGAGGTAATTACAGCAGTAGCTCGTCAATTAAACTTGCTGGAGAAACCATCAGAATCTGTACAGATGGGAAGAATCCAGTTGCAAATGAAACATCTTGAGTTAGCGGCGAGACGTAAGGAAAGGGCAGCATAAATGAAACATTTGACTTTCAATAAAATGCAGAAGAAGGGGGAAAAGAGAGAGCATCAGAACAGAGAGGAAAAAGAAAGAATGGCAAAAGAGAAATCAGCAGGGGAGAGAGAAAGAGAGAGCTTTTGAATAACAAAAACTGACACTTAAAAAGGGAAGTCAATGTTAAACACTGGAGATAACGACTGAGGGTGGGCTTAGTAAGGAAGAGAGTGCGGATGAGCAACCCCTGGTAGTCAGAAGCCGAGTGAAAATTTGTTTGTGTATGTTCAAGCATTGCCTCAACTTGATGAGAAGAATGTGATGACCTTTTCGTCTCATTTGAAAAGTTGGCTCAACAAATGCAGTGGCCAGAGGCAATGTGGGTTTTGTTGATCCAAACGAAACTTGTAGGTAGGACTGGTGAGGTATTCACATCCCTATAAAAGGAGGTATCTGGGGAGTCTGAAGAGATTAAAAAAAACATTAAGTCAACATAGGCAACCTTTCAGGAATCGAATGAGGATCCTGGTCAAACCTACACTGAGTTTGTAAGGATCAGACTGATTTCGATAGTTGGATAAGAGCTTTAAAATTCAGGCAAAGCTATAATGCTCCTAGAGAGGTTAGTATTTGGAGGAATTCAAAAATTCACTTCCTGAAGTAGTGTAAACTCAGGTGGAAGAGCAGAGAGTGCAAACAGCAAGGTTAGCTGCTGAAATGGCTGATGATTATGAACTGGTCCATAAACTTGATTTGCTTTCCAGAACCAGTTCTGGTCTCTGAGGGACAGAAATTGGAGCAAAGAGATATCCTCACGTACAAAGGGAAATGTAGATCACAGTGTAGAATGTAAGGATAATTGACCACGGTAATAAAAAAACCTTGAGGGGGACAAAGAAGTTTAAATACTATGGTGTTTTCATTGTAATAAAGTGGGCCACATAAATTCACAGTGTTGGTGAGCTGGGAGAAATCCAGCTGTAGGATAACAAGACAAGTCTGGAAGTTTCGTTGAATTAGTAACAAAAAGCATAGGGGGAGTTAGGCAACTGCCTCAGAGTGTACAAGATGATCAGTGGACATGCTAATTCTGTGTAAAAAAATCTACATGGAAGGGTAAAGTTTATTCACGTAGGCCAGGAGTAATTGGTAAGGAGGTTCCAATATTAATTGAAACAGGATATTTTCAGTCTGTAATGCTGAGGGGTGAGGCTTTATGAACTCTTGAGAGACTATTGCCAGAAAATGTGCTGGGAACAGGAATTCATAGTGAGGCAAAAAGTGCTCAGTTATGTAAAGTGAGGCGATGGAGTCCAGAGAAGATCAGAGAATGTGTGGTAGGAGTACTGGACCCCTCACTCTCAGCTCCAGGAATAAACATTGTCCTTGCAAATATTATAGCTGATTCACTGGTAGGTGTGTTGCCTACTCTAGTTGAAAAGCCAGTGGAGATGCAGGCAACTGAAGACCTGGAGAATGTTTATCCAGGAATTTTCCCTGATTACGTCATCAGAAGATCACAAATGCACAGGTTGAAGCAGGATAAAGGCAGAGATAATGAAGCTGACATAGAGTTATCCGAAAGTTTCTTTTTGACCAGATAAGTGGAACAGAAGGAGCAAGTATGAAAACATGGAAGTATTTTAGCTCTGCTAAGGTGAGTGAATTACAGCAGAAAGATGAGGAGTTACAAAAGTTGTATCAAAAAACATTTAGCAAGAAAGAGAATGAATGCATTCCTGTGTGTTATTACTTAACAAATGATGTCTTAATGTGGATATGGAGATCAGCACATATTGAAGCAGATCAGGCGTGGACAGAAATTCTTCAAATTGTTTTTCCTGTTGGGTATAGAAAGGAGGCGTTGCGAGTGGCACATGAGCTACCACTTGGAGATCATTTCGGGGTTAGGACATTACAGGCTGGAATACAAAGATATTTTCACTGGCCTGGACTACACAAAGATGTAGTTGAATTTTGCCAGATGTCTCAAACATGTCACACAGACAGTAATAAACCTGCAACTTTAATACCTATTCCAACATTGAGGAACCTTTCGCAAGAGTCTTGATAGATTGTGTAGGCCTCTACCTCAAACAAAAAGTGGAAATAAGTATTTATTAACAATAATGAATGTGTCGACTAGATTTCCGGGGGCAGACCCATTATGCAGCATCACAGCTAAAAGAGTTGTAGAAAAATGCTTATTTTTTTACTGGGCACGGACCACCAATAGAGATGCAGACAGATCAAACCTCACATCCGAACTATTCAAGGAGATGATGGATAACTTGGGAATAAAGCAATTCAAATTTACTGCGTACTATTTGGAATCATAGGGAGCAGGAGAGAGATGGCATCAAACACTGAAGGCCATGTTGAGGTTTTATGGTCAGGATTATCCAGATGATTGCGATAAGGAAATTTCTTTTGAACTGTTTGTGATCACAGATGCACAGAATGAATCGACCAAATTCAGTCTATTTAAATTAATTTGTGGGCATAAAGTAAAAGGACCATTAACATTGGTTAAGGAAATGTTAATAAGTCAGAATTCAGAGACCATCCAGTTGGATGATGTGTCAAATTTTAGGGAACGATTAAACAGAGCTGGAGAGTTGGGTAGACAACATTCAGAAGTATTGCAGCATACAAAGAAACATGGAGTCGATCAGAAATCTTAAATTGGCAATTTTGCAATTGGGAGTAAAGTATTAGTGTTACTTCCAGTAACAGTTGAACCTTGAAAAGCAAGCTTTGGCGTACCTTATCAAATTGGAAAGAAATTGAATGAGGTGAACTATTTGATACGGACTCCAGACAGGATGAGATGTCACGGAGTGTGTCATGCGAATATTCTCAAAAGGTATTTTGATCGGGAAGGAAAGCAAGAGGAGAAGGTGTTAATGATTACAGCACAGAAGGAAGAACCAAGTTCAGAGGATTCTGAATTGGACATTCCTCAAATCAAATTGGAGAATGAGGAAGTTGTCAAAAATTGGGATAAATTATTGAGTTACCTTACACAAGAAAAGAAACGTGACCTGAAAGAGTTTTTGCTATCTTGTGGAGAGATATGTGGCAATAAACCCGGAAGTATGCACATAATTGTACATGATGTAGACACACGAGATGCTGTTCTGATTAAGCAACATCCTTATGGGCATGACTCTCCAAAATTGGCACAGGTTCAGAAGGAGATAGAGCGCACACTCCAATACGTCATAATCGAAGTGAGTTACAGTGACTGGAGTTCACATATAGTCATGGTACCAAAGCCAGATGGTACCCAACGGTCGTGTGTGGACTATCACAAAGTCAATGCCGTTACAAAGACTGATGCAGATCCAATTCCATGTTTGGAGAACTGTGTCAAAAAAGTGCGAGAAGCTACTTACATTTCTAAGTTGGATTTTCTCAGAGGCTACTGGCACGGAACTCTGTCAGAGAAAGCAAAGGCAATTTCGGCTATTACAACACCAAATGGACTATATCAGTTCAAATTATGGCATTTTGTATGAAAAACGACCCAGCCACATTTCAGAGTCTGATAATAAGGTCATTGCCTGAGTACCCAACTGTGTGGTCTACGTTGATGACCAGCTGGTTTTTAGTCACTCATGGAAGGAACATTTACAGCTTTTATCGGACTTGTGCGATCAACTTCAGAAGGCAGGCTTGGTGGTAAACTTAGCTAAAAGTGAATTTGAGAAAGCCCAAGTCACGTCCCTGGGTCACCTTATTGGACATGGACAAATGGCCCCATGAGATATGAAAACGAAAGTAGTTGGGGAATGTTTCACACCGTCGACAAAAAAGAAATATGCAGTACTACGGTTCATGGGATTGACTAGATTTTACCGAAAGTTTGTGCCAAACTTTAAGCCGTGCAGCAGCTCCACTCAGCAAATTGTCAAGAGCAAGAACTCTCAGTGGACAGAGGACTTTCAAAAGGCATTTTACAGCCTAAAGACTGTGTTAACACTGCTCCCAGAATGAGCTACATTAGATTACACGAAGCCTTTCAAGGTGGCTATCGTTGCCAGTGATGTGGGTATTGGTCCGGTGTTCTGCAGGAGGATGATGGGGGAATAGAAAGACCCATCAGGTATTTTTCTGCGAAGTCGAACGTTCATCAAAAGAAATGTTCAACGGTGGAGAAAAAGACTTTAAAGTTAGTGTTGGCATTACACCATAACTGTGTTTATATTGCCAGCAATGCATCTGAGACAATTGTATACACTGATCACAACACATTTGTGGGAAAAACTAAGGACAAAAATGCCAGATTGTTTAGATGGAGCTTCTTGGTGCGGTCATTCAATCTGACAATTGTGCATGTGGAAGGTCGCGAAACCGTGAAAGCTGATGAGTTATTGAGACTCGAATGAAATACAGAGGTGACAGAGGTGTTCGGTGGTGGGTGTACCGCGGCCTGAATTTGAAAGGTTTTATGCATGTTTGAATGTTTACAGTTAGCATAGTGTATCTGTCTGTTTTGAGACTACTGACTGGGTTTGAAGGGTTAAAAATTCAGCCGTCTTTGAGCATTGATGGTTCTTTTTAGTGGGTGGAGACACGTCACAAAGCAAGTCCCTTATTTGTCAAAAAGCTGTTCCTTGGCTCAACGATACTCTATCCTTGGTTTCTTTCGCAGGGACAATAAAACTGGGCCAAGCTCCTATCAGTCTGGTTTGGTACAGAGATGAAAAGGATTTTTAGAGGCCTATTGTTTATATGGAAACAGATGAGACTTCAAGCCAAAGTGATCATGCTTTATAAGTGACCAGTATAATAAACGGAGAGTGGTGAGTTATTTTAGCTGAACTAGCTGAGCTGAATTGAGCTGGGAAGTTGAGTTTTGAACTGGGAAGTTCATCTGGGAGCTGTGTGGAAACTCTCTCTCTTTTCTGACCTTCAATTTCAACCCGGAAGTATATGTTACGTTTGTACTCGTTTTAATTGGGAGTTTGCTTATTGGGACAGTTGTGTATGCTCGGAACAGCATAATTAAGTCTAGTTGAATAGGTTGAATTCTGTCGTGATTCTTTATTCTGTTCTTTGTGTTTCATTCTGTAATTTTATGAATAAAGTTGTTGTCTGTTTTAAAATGTAGCAGTCATCCTTGCTAAATTACTCCTATTTCAATTCTCTTTCCCAGTCCCTTTCCAATATGGCCATCCTTGGCCTCGTCCATTGCCACAATGAACCAAACCATGATTTGGAAGAACAAGACCTCATCTGTCTCCTGTGTAGCCTACATCCCGGGGACTCAACATTGAATTCTCCAATTGCAAATAACTTCCCTTCCAATTCCCCGACTCCCTTCCCAGAACCTCCCCTCCCTTCCATTCCTCTGAGCAAGCTTTTGTCCAGCTACCTAGCAACTGGACTCAGCCATCCCATCACCAACCCGCTGATACCCTTGATCTGCGTTCACTTATCCCCCAACTCGTCACTCTGCCTCCTCCTCCCTCACCCGCCACTTTATCTGTAGACTCACTTACTCCCATCCACAGTCCTGACGAATGGTTATATCCAAGGCGTTCACTTCTCAACGTCTTGATGCTGCCTTGCTTATTTTGTTCTTCCAGCTTCCTGCGTGTGTATTTTGGATTCCAACATCTACTGTTTTTTTTAAATTGTCTTCTTGTGTAATAGGCTGGAGTGAGTGAACGCATTGCGCCTCTTGTTATCCAACAGATCAGATGGGTGGAATGGCTTTCTTATATTACTGTGAAACCAGCTAGAGTTGCTGAAGGAGTTCCTCTTTCTTTTAACCATGGAAATGTTTAGTGCCCAGCAGTGCTTTTGATCAATGTTACCTTTACATTAGCAGCACAAGCTTGAATGTTGTCCAGATTTGATACCTGAGTATCTTAGGAGGTGACTCATTGTTCTGAACATTGTATAATCTTCACAGAACATCCCTACCTCTGATCGTATGACAGAGGGAAAGACATTGATGACGCAGCTGAAGATGTTTATGCCGAAGAGGCTACCCTGAGGATTGTGCACAGGGATATCCAGGGACTGGGAGGATTGATGTCCACCAGCCCCATTGTGTTCTGAATGATTCAACCAGTGGGGAGTTTACAACCGATTCCCATCAAGTTAAATTTTGTTCAGTCTCCTTGACATCTCGCTCAATCAAATACTGCCATGATATCAGGGCCAGTCACTTTACGCTGTGTTCAGATCTTCTATCCATTTCAATAGGCCAAGGTATATGTGTGGGGAGTGTTTCCTTCTCTCAGGGGGTAGTGACGGTTTGGATCAGACAGTTGGGGAGGCCAAATCACTGAAATGTTTGGGGGGTGTGAGTGGGTGTCAGTGGACTTTGACCCGTCAGAGAGTAGAGGGCGACAAAGAATTGGGCATAAAAGAGAAATTGTGGCCGAGTGAAGATCAGCCCTGACTTATTGAATGGAAGGGAAGGTCTGATGGACTATGTAGCCTGGTTTTATTCCAGTATACTCCATAGTCCAGTCACTTTGTAGCCTCTTCTATTTCCTGTGTTACTGATTTCAAGTAACTGAATAGACTGATTCTGTTGCTGTGTAACTGGATACTGGTGCTGCATGAACTGGTTACAGTTTTATAGGCCCGAGGGGTTTATTGGCCTCCTCCTGTAATTATATATCAGGCTCCAGGGGTTGAAAGGCCTCATTCTCTTCTGGGGTAATTGAAATCTATATTGACTAAATCTTGGAGAAAGTGAGCTCTGCAGATCCTGGAGATTAGTGTCGAAAAGTGTGGCACTGGAAAAACACGGTGGGTCAGGCAGCATCACAGCTACGGGACAATCGACGTATTGGACTTTCCTGATAAAGGGCTTATGTCCGAAACATAGATTCTCTTGCCCTTCGAATGCTGCCTGACCTGCTGTGCTTTTCCAACATCACATGTTTCGACGTCTACTGCCCTACCCAAGTCAATCTTCCTGGTCACTTCATCCAATTACATTAAGAAAATTGTCAAGCACAAACGTTCTCGCACAAAGCCACACTTACTATTCCTAATCAAAGCCTGTCTTTCTAATTGCATTAACATCTTATCCCTCAGAACCTTCTCAAGTAATTTACCTACCACGGATGTTAAACCTTCTGATCTGTAGTTCCAAGACTTTTTTTGTGCAGTTTTCCTTGAATAAGGGCATGGCATTTGCTACCCTCCAGTCTTCCGGGACATCCACTGTGGTCAGTAATGATCAACATTATAGTCCAGGGTCGCCGAAAATTCTTCTGGAGCCACTTGAGGTGTTCTTGGATATATCGGGAAAGGACCATGAGATTTATCCACTTTCAAACATTCTAGTATGTCCAAATCTATTCTACTATGACATGGATTGTCCCTAAGATATCACGACTAACTTCCTCAAGTTCTGAAGTCATCATTTCTTTCTCCACGGTAAACATAGAGTAGAAATATTCGTTGAGGATTTCACCCATCTCTTATAGTTCCACACATACTTGTCCAGATTGGTCTTAGATGGGTCCTATTTTCTCTCCAGTTATTGCTTTTTCTTTTAATATATTTAAGTACCTTTTTGGATTCATCCTAATCTTCTCAGCCAAGGCTCTTTCTTGCCCCCTTTTCACCCGACTGATTTCTTTCTTCAGTGAACTCCTGTATCTCTTATATATCTCCAGGGATTCCCTTGATCCCAGCTGCCTGTACCTGAGCCACGCCCGAAGTTCGAACATGAACCTGAGGACCAATTTTGTCCCTCTCCATAACTATATGAAAACTAATAGAACTATGGTTACTGGTCCCAAAGTGCTCCTCCACTATTAATTCAGTCACTTGTCCAGCCCTATTTCCTAAGAAAAGTTCGAGTTTTACCCCTTCCCGAGTAGGACACTCTATATACTTCTTGAGGAAACTTTCCTGATGCATTTAACTGATTCTATCTCATCAAATCCCTTAATGCTCTGACCGTTCCAGTCTGTATTAGAAAAATTAAAATCCCCTAGTATGATAACCCTATTGTTCCTGCAGGTCTCCCCTCTCTCCCTGCATATTTGTTACTCCCATTCCTGTTGACTCTTTGGGGGCCTATAATACAACCCCAACACCTCACCATTCCATTCCTATTTCTTAACTCCACCCACAAAGCCTCATTGGGTGATCCATCAGTTATTTTATCTCTGATTACTGCTGTGGTTCTCCTCTTAATCAGAAATGTAACTCCCCGTCCCCTCCTTCCACCTTCTCTGTTCTCACCTAAAGCACCTGTTCCCTAGCACATTAAGCTGTCAGTCCTTTCCATCACTTAGCCATATTTCTGTCATGGCTACAATATCCCAGTCCCATCTAGTTATCCACACCCGAAGTTCATCGGCCTTCCCTGTCAGCCCTCGTGCATTGAAACAGATGCAACTTAATCCAAAATGCATTACTTTCTCTCTGCCGTTTTCCAGCCTAACCTTACTATTTCTGATTACTGTATCTCCTTCCACTTGTTTCCCTGCTCTTGAGGATATGACCACTTGCCAATCTAGTTTAAACCCTCCCTTGTAACCCGAGAAAAACTGGCCGCCAAGATATTGGAATCCCCTCCAGTGCAAGTCTCTGACGTTAATCTCCCTCTCAGGAGATTATCACTGTCAAGGTATTTTTAAAGAATGACTCTCCTAGCTCTCTGTAATTACACTGCAGGACCTCATCCCTATTTCTACGGATATCATTTGTGCCAACGTGCATAATGATTTCTTCTGCTCACCCTCCCCCTTGAGAATGTTCTGCAGCCACTTGGAGACATCCTGGACCCTAGCACCTAGGAGGTAACGCACCTACTTGGATTCCCGTTTGCAACCACAGAATCTCTGATCTGTCCCATTAACAATCGACCCTCTTAACTTTAACGCCCTGTTTACCTTTACCATTTCCCGCTGTGCCCAAGAGCCAGTGGTCCTACCACCAACCTGGCAACTGCTGTTTTCCCCTGAACGGATATCGCCCCCAAAAATCCAAAATGGTGTACTAGTTTCCAAGGGTAATAACCACAAGGCATTCCTGCAATCCCTGCCTACTCCCTTTGCCATTCATGGTGGTCGCCCATCTACTCTCTGACTGGAACATGACAGGAAGCAAGGAACGCCTGTTGGATTAAATTGTGTTTATTTAAATACAACAGGACTGACAGGTAAGGCTAATGAACTCAGGACGATGAACGTTGGACTGGAATATTACAGTCATTAAAGAAACATAAATAGGGGCGTGCCTATGAATTTGTCAGTATCTCGGATGACACTCAATGCATCCTAGATTAGATTACCTACAGAGTGTAAACAGACCCTTCGGTCTAACAAGTTTGCACCGACCCACCGAAGAGCAGCCCACCCAGACCCACTCCCCTACACGCAACACTATGGGTAAATAAGCATGACCAATTCACCTAACCTGCACATCTTCGGACTGTGGGAGGAAACCGCAGCACCCAGAAACCAATGCAGACACGGGGAGAATGTGCAAACTCCACACAGACAGTTGCCCGAGGCAGGATTTGAACCCTGGTCACTGGTGCTCTGAGGTAGCTGTGCTAACCCATGATCCACCTTGCCGCCCAGCGTCGCTCCCTAACACGGTCTCCCAGGAGCTGAAGCTGGGACAGTGCCCACACGTGTAGCCATCAGGGACGGTGGAATTCTCCCTGAGCTACCACATCTCACTAGATGGAGCGTGCAACTGTCCTAAATGCCATCTGGACTGCTGTAACAATAAATTTAAAAGGACTTTATTTGAGTTTCCCTGTACATTTTGCTGAGCTGAGCTGTCCGAAGCCTCTCATGTCAAAGCCTTCCTGCTTACTCTGCTACAACGGCATGTCTCCCTACCCCTCCACATTTAATCTTGGTCAGGGAAGGAAGTAGACACCACAGTGATGTAGTGTTTAGGCCTTCAGCACTCCTTGACACCTGGCCCCAGTCTACCTGCTCCCCAGTGCAGGTCTGCTTTTGGCCTTGGAGGATGTCTTGCTGAGGTCTTTCTTCTAGTAGTGGTGATTGTGTCGATGCAATCCTCACCCTAACAGACAATTCATATTATTGCAGTCCTCTCGTACTTTCTGTCTATTTGTATTGCGTTTATGAAGTCCTTGATTCCCTCGATTGCATTCCAAACTGTGTCTCACTCCATAGTGAGAGAGGTTGATGTTTTTGTGAATACAGGGTTATTGGAAAAGAACACCATTAGACGTAGGGGCAACAATATATCTATCCTCTCACTGAGTCTGCTTTTCCTTCGATTAGGTTACATTTATTTTGTTAATCCCCCATTCCACTTTCCTGTGATTTCCCCGCAACGCTTGTATAAAAATCTGTCTGTCTCAGCCTTGAAGATATTTAATGATCCAGCCTCAACAGTCCTCCGAATTTTCTACAATTGTTTCCCTCTCACTGATGTGAGACTTGGTGGTCTTTAATCTGGTGATTTACCCACTCCATCTTGCATAAAATTCCAATTCTTCCTCAGCTCCTGTGTCAATTTGCTCAAGGGTCAAACGGTCACTCTCCCTGAATCCAAGAACTGCTTCTCCAAACTGAAGACTCTTTTGTAGGGTCTGTTTAACATATTCTCTGACTCTGTGAACAGGCTGTGCCCTTAGTCTGTAATACTCCCATTCTTTCCCACGTTATCCTCTTCCCCTTAATAAACCAAAACAAAATGACTGTGGATTCTTGCTAATCTTACCCGTTAATGTTTTATCACCCCTCCTTCTGCTCTTTCACTGATTGTTTAAGTTTAGCCCTCCACTTGCTATATTCTTTAGGACCTTCATTGACCTGCTCACTTGGTACCAGATTTAAGCTTCTCTTTCCCTTTACATCCTGTTCAGAATTTGTGTTGACATCTGAGGTTCTCTGGGTTTGTTTTCCTAAATTTTATCTTCGGTGTAACATGCTGGGCCGACACTGTCATCAATGCAATTTTAATCAAATGATTCCCCCAACCCCCGCCCCACCTTGCTCTGCTCCAGTTTCACCCAGAAGCAACTGCACTTTGGCCAGACACTGTTATTTGTTTCCATAAAATCTGTCTCCCCAATGCAAAAAGCTCTTATGTTTCTAACATTTTTGGGGTCTTTTCCTTTGCAAAGTCAAAATGTGTGATATCACGGTCACTGGTCCTATAATGCTCTCCCACTTCTGCCTGGAACAGTTGACTGTCTTCGTTCCCCACAGTGCGGCCCAGCGTTGCACTGCCCATTGTTCTATCTGCTCTGTGTTGATATAAGAAGCTCTCTGGAATGAATTTCAAAACTCCTGCCCGTCTTAAAAATTTATCACTGACCGAATGAATGTTTGGAATTGAAATGCTTGAATATAACTATCCTATTATTGTTTTACACACCTCAATAACTTGGTTATATACCTGCTCCCGTACTTTCCTTTATCTGGGTGTCTATATTATATCCCTAGCAGTGTTTCTGTCATATGTTTGATCCTGATCTCTAACCACCAACCTCTTTCGAAGATCCTTTCAAGATATCGCCCCTTCTTAAGCCAGTAACTAACTCCATAATTAATAAGGCAACACCACGTCCTTTTACCCTCTCTTCTGTCCTGAATCTTGTTCTGGTACCACAGAATATTGAGTTGTTAGCCCCGACCTCCCTCAAACACATCCCTGTAATGGCAAAACTGTCACACTTCCACACGTCCATCGTTTCCTTATCATATCTGTCTGTCTGATAATATTACCAGGAGCAAGGTAAAGCACATCCAACTTGGAATATATCACCTGGAATATCTGTACCTCGGAGTTCTTCAGTCATTCACTGTTCGTTATCAACCTGTCCAATTCATGAACCAAAACTGTAACTCTGGGACTGAATGAATATTTGTTGAATTTGAAATTCGTTTTTAGTAAATGTGTTCATCAAATGCAACTTTCCAGAACTGAACAGTCAGCTCCAGATAGAACGAGTTTCTGCTGATTAGTTCCCTGCTCAGTGCGCAGAGGGGACAGCCCTCAGTGATGGAGAAAGTGAGGACTGGTGATCAGGGTCGAAAAATGTGGCGCTGGAAAAGCACAGGCAGTCAGGCTGCATCTGAGGAGCAGCAGAGTCAAAGCTTCCCACGTTTTCTATTCCATAATACACAGGATATTGGGAACCATACTTGCTCAGGAAGGCAGCACTATACAGAGCCCTGAAATGGAAAGCATTCAATTATTTTGTTGGTCAGGGAGTAAAAAGTTGAGGTGAAATACAGACTGTTTGAAGTACAAACATAAGGATAGATAAATCCCTCGGCCGGACGGGAAACACTCTAGGTTACTACAGGAAGAGAGGGAAGAGATTTCTGTGCCTTTGTCGATGGTCTTTGTGCCTTCACTCGCCATTGGAGTCGTGTCAGTTGATTGGAGGATGGCAAATGTAATCCCTTGTTCAGGCAAAGAAACAGGGATTTTCCTGAGAATGACAGACCAGTCAGTCTTACATCAGTATTGGGCAAACTATTGGAGAGGATTCTGGGAAAACAAGGTTTGATTAGAAATAGTCAGCATGGATTTATGAGAGGCAGGTCATACCTCACAACCCTTATTGGATTATTTGAGGATGGTATTAAACACACTGAAGAAAGTAGAGCAGTGAATGCGGAGTGCATGGATTTTAACAAGATGTTTGATAAACTTCCTCGTGGTAGTTTCATTCAGAATGTAAGGAGGCATGGTATAGAGGGAGACCTATCTGTCTGGATACAGAATTGGCTAACACATAGAATGCAGAGGGTGGTGGTAAATGGAATGTATTCAGTGTGATCCGTAAGGATCAGTTCTGGGACCTCTGCTGTTTGTGATTTTGATAAATGACGAGGATGACGAAGTGGAAGGGTAGGTTCGTAAGTTTGATGATGTAACACAGGTTGGTGGAACTGTGGATGGAGTGGACGGCTGTTGTAGTTTGCAACAGGAACATTGACAGGATGCAGTACCCAGCTGCGAAGTGGCAGCTGGTGTTCAATATGGAAAGTGGGATAAGATTCATTTTGGAAAATCGAATTTGAACGCAGAATACAGGTTTAAAGGCAGGATTCTTCCATTGTGGAGGAACAGGGGAATCTAATGGTCCATGATGTAGCTCCCACAAAGTTGCTACCCAAGTTAATAAGGTTGTTAAGGATGTGCTTGATGTGTTCATTAGCCGAGGGAGTGAGTTTAACAGCTGTGAGGTTATGCTGCTACTCTATGGAGCCCTGGTGAGACCAACTTAGAATATTGTGATCAGTTCTGGTTGCCTCGTTATAGGAAAGATGTGGAAACTTTGGTGAGGGTGCTGAGGAGATTTATCAAGATGCTGCCAGGACTGGAGGGCGTGTCTTACAAAGAAAATTTGAGGGAGGTAGGGTGTTTTCCTCATTGGAACGAAGAAGAATGGAAAGTGACTTGACAGGGGTGTTCAAGATGATGAGAGACATCGATAGAGTGGATAGCCATTTATTTCTGCTAGGGTTGAAATGACTCTCGACGGGGTATGATTTTAAGGTAATTGAAGGAAGGTTTAGGGGTGATGTCAGTGGTAGGTTCTTTCACAGAGGGGTGGGTGTGTACAATCAACAGCCAACAGTTGTAGTAATGTCAACTATATTAGGGATATATAATTGGATACGCACATGAATGATAGTATAATGAAAGGTAGGTAGGTTAGTTTGATCTTAGAGTAGGCTCAAAGGCCGACAGAACATCAAAGACCGAAGGGCCTGCACAGTTCTGCACTGTTCTGCACTGTTCTGTGTTTCCAGTTTCACCCAGCTTGTGGATTGTCATCATTTGTTGAATTTGTGAGGGAGTGATGTGTGTGAGATCAGGAAGCTTTGGAGGGGTGTAAGGCCACACATCCAGTTATGGTATGCATTGTTACAGTCACCTGATATATGTGTGGTTACTTAAACCAGACAGAATCCGTCAAGTTCAGTTATTAATGTGATTTTTGGATTGCTGTTTGCTACTGGTTACTTCACATACATTCTACTGTGTGATCTGTGTAGTACTCTCTGACCATTCACAGAGATGTACACATTTATTTTGATACTGGAGAATGTGAAGGTGCCATTTATTGGATATGGATTTAGAGGTTTCTTTGTGAGGCACAAGATACTGCAATAGTTTGTCAACTTATTAACGTCTTCACCCGGGTTGCAGGTGTATGGAATCTTGGAGGCAGGTCAGATTTCATCACCATAGGTAACTTGTATGGTGTGATTCTGGCTCTCCATGTCAACACGTCTGCTCTCTGGGCCAGGCTCTGGCTGAAGATGAATTTTAAAACTTGATTGCTGGTCATCCATTAGTATTTAACCTGGACAACGTTTCTACCTATATTGTGACCAATGATAGTCTGTTGGCGGGTTCTCCCCCTGCCCAAGGTGGATTCCAAATTATTTGTTTTGAAGTAATGTTTGACTGACTGCCCCGAACCAGGTTGGAAACTCAATGTACAGATTTTGGAAAATACAACTGAGTCTCTGTGTATCTCAGGCAGCTGTGAGGTCCAATAACAATGTAAATGATTTCAGATCTATTGGAAGCAATTTTCAGCGTAGCTCATTGTAAGGTGGTGAGTTTACTGAGCCGAACAATAGTCGGATGTTTGCTATATTCCATGAATTGGGCAAAAATAAGATGTGTACGATAATCATTCAACTGAACTATAATCACTTCAATCAATTCTGTTCATTCTATATTTATGGCACTAAAATGTAAACTCCTGTCAAGATTTTCTAAGACAGAAATAAAGTATGTACATTTTATTTTATCGAAGAAAGAACATAACTCTTGTGGTGATCAAAATTAGATATTCAATGTCAGGATTCAAAGCAATGTTTTGCCACTCCAATATTTTTAAAGTAGTTGGCTTCTGAAGGATTACATGTTCAGAGTGAGCAAACGACTGAACATACAAATAGAATTAGCGTTCTTATACATTTATATATAAACACTCAGTTTAATTTCTCATTGAAATGAACAATCTTCAGCTATTTGCCAGCAATTTAAAAATTGCAATAATCCAACATGGACTGTGAACATTAAACTAAATAAATTATTTGTGTTATCAAATTTTAGTGAGTAATAATTTGAAAACTTCCAATTTTTAGAATGAATGATGTTTAATACGAAACATGGAGAGTGCAAAAAAAAAGCAACGAACATAATATTGTGTCAGTGAAAAGTCAGAGCTTTCCAAAGAGTTTTGTGACAAAGCAATGATATATTTGCTTTAGTCATGGGAATACAACATGTAAAATATTCATGATCTGAGTAATAATTAGACTTCATAATGAAGCTGACCTTGCAATACTTGCATTTTAAATGCTTATGCTGCACCAAATAATCAGATATTTGCAAGCATTTACACAGTGAAATAATTGGATACTGACTTTTATTCACAGCTGACACATGATAGAGTACAAAACTTTAAAGTACAGGAGGAAGCCAT
Organism: Hemiscyllium ocellatum; assembly: GCF_020745735.1. NCBI lineage: Eukaryota > Metazoa > Chordata > Chondrichthyes > Orectolobiformes > Hemiscylliidae > Hemiscyllium > Hemiscyllium ocellatum. The sequence goes on from NC_083449.1 coordinate 1,052,226, forward strand.
TGGCCAATATGTATGCATCAGTTCCAAAAATATCTCCCAAGCACCTCCCACTTGCCAGCCCTCCCTCTGTTTCCCGTTAAATTCATAATTTCCAAATATATATCCAGTTCTCTTTTGAATCTTCATCCACAACTTTCCCAGCCGGTCAATTCCAATTCGTAACAACTCTCTAAATAAAGACGTTTTTCCTTATTTCACTTCTAGCTCTTTTACTGACAACCTTGAAATTAGAATTCCTTGATGCTATAATGCCTACTAATAGAGTATTCTTTGTCTACTCTGCTACTTTTTTCATACTTTTGAGCACCGCAATAAATTCACATCTTTGTCGGTTCTGCTCCAGGAACAATAAGCCTTGCAAGAACTTTAACAAACACTACAACAGAAAAACAAGCAGAAAACTAGTCTCCAGGATATATGAACATTAACTAGCTACAAAAGACATGATCCCGATACGAATGTCTTACTTACTGATGAGGAAGTACGCCACTTTGACTAGGTCTGCATATCCATCCGAGGACAGGCCAAACAGAGACAAGCATAAGAATTCCTGGAAACATGGCATTCCAACCGGAACTCCATCAACAAACACGTCAATTTTGACTCCATCTACCATCCTCTGAGAAAAAGGGCAGGAAATGACATCATCGACGCCGGAAATTACATTACCAACTCAAGGAAACCGAAACATTTAAATTGGAAGTGGGAGATAACACCAGCACTTCCCTGGAGGCTCACTTACTGAGTACAGTAAATGGAACAAACTAGGAACTGCCATTAGCTATTGCTTCGGAATATATCTGAGTGTTCGTGACTGCCACCACATAGAAACATTGAATGAAACTGAGAGCCTGCATCACCAAGTGCATATCCAAAGGCTTTTTTTAAAGTTTGTGAGATTACCTGATCAATCACCCGCCTAGGAAATGCATTCCAGACACATGTTATGAGGGGCAGAAATGCGGCTCAGTGGTTAGCACGCCTGCCTTAGAGCGCTGGGGACCCAGGTTCGATTCCAGCTTTGGGTGACTGCCTGTATGGATTTTGCACGTTTCCCCCATATCAGCGTGGGTTTCCTGTAGGTACTCCGATTTCCTCCCACAATTCAAAGCTGTGCAGGATAAGTAAATTGGCCGTGCTGAATTGCCCAAAGTGTTCAGAGACATGTAGGTTAGGTACATTAGTCGGGGGTAAATATAGGAGGAATGTGTTTGGGTGGGTTACTCTTTGGAGGGTCAGTGTGGACCTTTTGGGCCGAAGGGCCTATTTTCACACATAGGAACTTTATATTCTATGTCTGTGCCACCCTCTCAGTTCAATACAGACTCCAGAAATCCCCTCTCAATCCCCTGCCTTTCACTTTAAGTATGTTTCCTTTTGTTTTTGACCGTTAGAGTAAGGGAAACAGCTGTTGTCTGTTCATCCTCTCCATACCCTTTATTCTCCTGTACACCTGTACCAGGTTCCCTCCTCAACTTTCCCTGCTGCAAAGAAAAAAGGAGCAAGTTTAGCCCTCGCTCTTCAAAGTTTGAGTTCTCACTTGTCTTGTTAATTCAGATGTGCATCCTCTCACATTTATCAGTGTTAAACTTCATCGGCCATAAATCTGGATATAGAAATCATCTGTTTATATCGTCCTGTAGCCTAACCCTGTCCTCCTCACTGTGAAGCACCCAGCTAATTTTTTGTGTCATCCCCAACATTAGTTATCATTCCACTTCCATCCATCTTCCACATTCTCACCATCATCATTTATGAATATCACAAACAAACCTTGATTTCCTTCCAGTTCTCCACATGTTATTTACAAAGGAATAATTAAGAATTCCAGTCTCTTATTGTTCTTATTTTGGGGAATTTACAGAGTGATGTAGTTAACACCTATTATGAGGGTGCTGCAAATACCATTTTCGACACAAAGTTAAATTTACCTTTTACACTCTGTCCCTCAGCATGTCTTATTCATAAAGCGTGTACTTAATTGAGGGAGAACTTCGATTTGGCACCTTGCACTGGAACATAAGCCTGTTGTGTGGCACTGTCCTTTGTAACAATAGTGAAAACTGAAGAAATTTTTCATCTGCAGGATGGACACTGATTCATTGCTTGAATCAGCTAATGTGATGAAGATAAATATTCAATTAAATTCCATGTTTTGGACAAACTGCAGGAGATCAAATCATATTCTCATGTCTACCTTGGATTGGAAGCAAATACATACTGTTAAAAAAAATCAAAAATGTTGAGACACAACACTGGGGGGTGGGGAGAACACGTCACCTGCATTTGATGGAGATACAAAACTACAGAGTGAATGTACAATCTGATAAAGAATCAAGTGATAGAAAAAGAAGTGCATCAACTTTTAATTTTCAATGGAAACAGATCTCAATTTTCCTGAACATTGGTGGTTTTCACCCAACCTCTCTTTTCCAAAAACAAGCTTTTCCCAGTCACTAAAACATCATTAGCCATTCTTCCTACTCTTTTTATACACTCCTACTTCCCTTGCACGACCCCTTCTGCTGCCACATACTCTTCCACTGATGATATCTCTTCACACCCTTCCTCTGCCACTCCTACTGTAAGTTACACCAATTCCCTAGTTACTCCCACTTCCACTGGCCATCTCTTACCCATTTTGGCTTTCCAACTGGGGTGAAGGGAGCTCCTGGCTTCTGTGCTGCTATTGGTCATCAGTGAATGATGAAATTGAGATGATCAATGCCCATTGTCTAATAGTTTATGTCTGTCATTGTCCAATGCACCATGAATAGGGTGCTTTTCCCCCATACAGAGTGGAACTTTTTTTTCTGTCTCTCTGTCACAGCGCTTAACCAAGCAATCTCATCCCAAATAGGAAACACCTCTCCTCAGAATCTGAAGCCCATGCATCTGTTTGTCCTTAAACGTTGCGAGGACAGTGACCACATTGTTCAATAAGCCGTGTTCTATCCTTTTTCTCTTTAGTATTTTAACTTATTTTCCAATGTCAGTTGAGGTGAGATCAGACTAACTTCCCTTGCCATCAAAGTAGCATTTGATTCATGTAGCATCATTCACCCTCAGCAAACTGTGGTTAATGGGAATCAGAGGAAATTCTGTGCTGGTAATTTCCTCAATGAACAATGACACCTTACCCAGAGCTATTGGGAATGACAAATAAACTCTGCCCTCGCGAGTGCCTTACAAAACCATGGATGGATTTGGTTTATTAATAACATTAAGTTACATCACTTTTCACAGTTTGGTCTAAAATCTCAGAAAAATAAAACCTTGCTGGTTGAGTGTCACCCCAATGAAATCAGAGCATTACAATAAGGTAACGATTCAGATTATCTTCAATCATTTTCTTTTTGAGGACTGATCGTGTGGTGTCGTTGCCACTGAGATCAACATTTTCTCTGTCTAACAGCATCACATCGCATTGGCTCAAGGCTGCACCATTCCCCAATTCTACTTCATTCTCCAGCTCATTTGCCATGCTCACCAGATATACGAGGCCCACAAGATGGAATAACTTAGAGATGCCTATGAGCCTCTGGAATCTGCCACACCACCCATGCCCTGTGCTCTGACTCCATCCCCTCCCCCAAGCCCACCTCCTGTCGTGTATTCACCATCTCTCCTAACCTTCCACGCTCTAATGCTGAATGTTCTGTACTCAGCAAAGGTCTCAGCTTTATCCCTCTGTGCCCCACTTTAATGAATTTCAGGCACGACATAATGTTGAACTCCTCTTCCACCATCTTCTCCTCGGTGTCCATTTCTTTGGACAAGAGTCCACTAGCCATCCCATAGACCCTTCGCCCAGCTCCAACACTCTCCCTCCACCTGGATCCATTCCTCTGGCATTTATTTGAACTCAATATGTTCATTGAGAACTTTCCATGTGAGTTTAGTTGTCTTAAATTCTCTGTATTCCCCCTCTCCCTATCCAACCTATCACCCTCTGTACAGACCGTACGCTGTATGCTTCAATCAACCCTGACTATGTTATTCAGCCTGTGCTGATAAGGGAGGTGCTGCTGCAGTCTGGTGGACTCACCTCTACATTTCAGAGGCTGAGTTCCAGCTCTCAGATACCTCCACATGTCACCTGCTGATCCATAACTCTACCATGGCACATCAGGTTATTTTATTTACTAAATCTGAACACATTTCATCTAGAGATTCCCACTCACTGGCCCACACCTCCCACCCCGCCACTCACTCCCACCTAACATCCCGAAGCTGATGGCCTTCTGATAGCAGAGTTCGCTTTTATATCCTCCTGCAAATCCACAAACAGAATTGCCCATGCAGACCCATTGCTTCAGCCTGCTCCTCCCATACAGAGGGGGTGCATGGATACATACGTGGGTCCAAGTTATACCTGTTTCTTCATGGGGTACGTAGGTCATTCCATTTCCAGCTCTATTCCAGCCCCCATCCATAACTCTTTCTCCAATATGTAGATATTATCATCGCTGCTGCTCCTCTTTCTTGTCCAGAATTGGAAAAGTTCGTTGTTTCCAATTTGCACCTCTCCCTCACATTCAACTGTCTACCTCTAACTCCTCCCTTACTTTACTCGATATCTATAGCTCGAGTTCATTAGATGGGTCGGTGTTTGTACAATGTGTGCAGGAGGGTTTCCTGACACAATATGTCGACAGGCCAACAAGAGGGGAGGCTATATTGGATTTGGTTCTAGGTAATGAACCAGGCCAGGTGTTGGACTTGGAGGTAGGTGAGCACTTCGGGGACAGTGACCACAACTCGGTGACTTTTACTTTAGTGATGGAGAGGGATAATCGTGTGCTGCAGGGCAAGAGCTATAGCTGGGGGCAGGGAAATTATGATGCAGTGAGGCATGACTTAGGATGTGTGGATTGGAAAAACAGGCTTCAAGAGAAGAACACTAATGAGATGTGGGGAGTGTTCAAGGAGCAGCTACTGCGTGTCCTCGATAGGTATGTACCAGTCAGGCATGGTGTAAAGGGCCTTGTGAGGCAGCCGTGGTTTAGTAAGGAATTGGAGTCCCTTGTGAAAGGGAAGAAGGCGGCATATGTAAAGATGAGGCGTGAAGGTTCAGTAGGGGCGATTGAGAGTTATAAGGTAGCCAGGAAGGAGCTAAAGAGGGAGTTAAGAAAAGCGAGAAGGGGACATGAAAAGTCTTTAGCTGGTAGGATTAGGGAAAACCCAAAGGCTTTCTATAGGTATGTCAAGAATAAAAGGATGACTAGGGTAGGTATCGGTCCAGTCAAGGATAGTAGTGGGAAGTTGTGTGTGGAGGCGGAGGAGATTGGAGAGACATTAAATCAGTACTTTTCATCAGTATTCACTCAGGAACAGGACACTGTTGCTGATGTGAATATGGAATCACAAATAATTAGAATGGATGCCCTGGAAATATGCAGGGAAGAGGTTTTGGGAATATTGGAAAGGATGAATATAGATAAGTCTCCTGGGCCTGATGGCATTTACCCCAGGATCCTATGGGAAGCTAGGGAGGAGATAGCAGAGCCATTGGCCTGGATTTTTATGTCATCGTTGTCAACAGGAATAGTACCAGAGGACTGGAGGATAGCCAATGTGGTCCCATTGTTCAAGAAAGGGAGTAGGGATAGCCCTAGCAACTATAGGCCAGTGAGTCTGACTTCAGTGGTGGGCAAAGTCTTGGAGAGAATGGTAAGGGATAAGATTTATGAACATCTGGGTAGGAATAACGTGATCAGGGATAGCCAGCATGGTTTTGTGAAGGGCAGGTCGTGCCTCACAAACCTTATTGAGTTCTTTGAGAAGGTGACCAAGGAAGTGGATGAGGGTAAAGCAGTAGATGTTGTGTATATGGATTTTAGTAAGGCGTTCGATAAGGTTCCCCATGGTAGGCTAATGCTAAAACTTCGGAGGTATGGCATTGAGGATACATTAGAGGTTTGGATTAGGAATTGGCTGGCTGGAAGGAGACAGAGGGTAGTAGTTGATGGATTATGTTCATCTTGGAGCGCAGTTACTAGCGGTGTACCACAAGGATCTGTTTTGGGACCATTGCTTTTTGTTATCTTTATAAATGATCTAGAGGAAGGACTTGAAAGCTGGGTAAGCAAGTTTGCGGATGACACAAAAGTCGGTGGAGTTGTGGATAGTGAGGAAGGAAGTGGTAGGTTACAGCGGGATATAGATAAGTTGCAGAGCTGGGCGGAAATGTGGCAAATGGAATTCAATGTAGCTAAGTGCGAAGTCGTTCACTTTGGTAGGAATAACAAGATGATGGATTACTGGGCTAATGGTAGGCTACTTGGTAGTGTGGATGAGCAGAGGGATCTTGGTGTCCATGTACACAGATCTCTGAAAGTTGCCACCCAGGTAAATAGTGCTGTGAGGAAGGCATATGGTGTACTGGGCTTTATTGGCAGAGGAATTGAGTTCCGGAGTCCTGAGGTCATGTTGCAGTTGTATAAGACTCTGGTGCGGCCTCATCTGGAGTATTGTGTGCAGTTCTGGTCGCCATACTATAGGAAGGATGTGGAAGCTTTAGAACGAGTGCAGAGGAGGTTTACCAGGATGTTGCCTGGAATGGTAGGAAAATCTTATGAGGAAAGGCTGAGGCACTTGGGGCTGTTCTCATTGGAGAAGAGAAGGTTTAGGGGAGATCTGATAGAAGTGTATAAGATGATTAGGGGTTTAGATAGGGTAGATACTAAGAACCTTTTACCGCTAATGGAGTCAGGTGTTACTAGGGGACATAGCTTTAAATTAAGGGGTGGTAGGTATAGGACAGATGTTAGGGGTAGATTCTTCACACAGCGGGTTGTGAGTTCATGGAATGCCCTGCCCGTATCAGTGGTGAACTCTCCTTCTTTATGGTCATTTAAGCGGGCATTGGATAGGCATTTGGAAGTTATTGGGCTAGTATAGGTTAGGTAGGATTCGGTCGGCGCAACATCGAGGGCCGAAGGGCCTGTACTGCGCTGTATCCTTCTATGTTCTATGTTCTATGTTCTATCTCTGTTTCTATTTCTGAGGATAGACCGGTCACTGATATCCAGTAATAACCAACCAACTCCCACAGCTACCTGAAGTATGCATCCTCACACCCTGTTTCCTGCAAAGGCTCCATTCCATTCTCTCAGTTCCTCCGTCTCCACCACATTGCTTCTGATGATGTCAACTTCAAAACTGTGGCCTCTGATATGTCCACCTTCTTCCTCAACCGAGAACTCCCCAGCACTGTTATCGACAGGAACCTCAACCAGTTCCGACCCACCTCCTGCACTTCTACCCCCAACATCTTTCTTCCCTGCTGCAACAGCGTTAGAATTTGCCTGATCCTTACCTACCATCCTACCAGCATTCACATGCAGAAGATCATCAGTCTGCATTCCCCCACCTCCAGCGAGATGCCACCAGCAGACATATATTTGCCTCCTCTCCCCTTTCCGCCTTCTGAAGTGACCATTTCCTCCAGGACACCCTGGTCCACTCGTTATTCACTGCCCACACCTCCCCCCCCCCCACACACACACACACACCACCTCCCCCAGGCCCCACCAAAGGTACACTTCACTTTCCCCTGCCGAAGCTGTTACACTTTCCCATTTACCTCCTCCCTCGTCATTATCTAAGGTCCAAACATACCTTCCAGGTGAAGCAGCATCCTACCAACATTTCCCACAATCCGGTCTACTACATTCGCTGCTCACATTGTGATCTGCTCTACATTGGGGAAACTAAAGGTAGACTGGGTGACCTCTTCACTGAATATCCAAGCTGTACCTCTGCAAAAGACCCTGTGTTTCCAGTTGCCTGCCAGTTTAATACCCCATCCTGTTCCCTGGCCAGTATCTCTGTGTCAGGCTTGCTGCAGTGTTCCAGGACATTTCAACGCAAGCTGGAAGAACAACACCTCATTTTCCGCGGGTGGACCCTGCAGCCATTCAGACTCAAAATAATGGTCAATAATTTTAGGGACTGAACTCCTCAATGCCCCATACCCAGACACCAGGCCTAGTTCTCACGTGGCCTTCCATTACTCACTCCCTATTGTTAGCTACTTACAGTTTTCATGAACAGTTATTCAGCTTCTGCTGTATATTAATCAACATTTTCAGGGCTACCATCCGTTCTGAGGAAGGGCCACTGAATTAGAAACATTAATTCTAATTTCTCTGCACAGATGCTGCAGTCCTTTTGCAGGAAGCTCGGTTTTTGTTTCAACAATGTCTCACAATGTTTTTGTATCACAATGCAATACGTCATGGATATTTGGAGCTCTGTCAAACATAGGAACTTTGTAATTTCTCATTTAATGTCCATAAACTAATATTCGAGATTCAACTGAGATAGCAACTTTACTTATATCGTTCAGATCAGTCAATTTGTCACAGTTCAGAAAGAAAAAGAAATCGATAGAGGGAAACCCAGCAGGTCTGGCACCCTCTGAGCAGGGATACACAGAATTAACATTTGATTTCAATATGACTTTTTCAGAACAGTGTCACATCATATTCAATATGTTAACTCTGTTTCTCTCTGCAGATACTTCCTCATCTGTTGCGCTTCTACCATCATTTTCTGTTTGTATTTCATGTTTCCGTATCACTATATTTCATGTTTCTTGACAGGGCTACATGCTGAATTTGGTTACATATGGACAATGTAGTCCTTTCCTGTTCCTATAATAGTTGGTGTGTCTGTGACACCTGTGCTACGGCCGAAATCTGTTCCTTCTTTAATATTCAAAGGAAAAAATAATATTTTTTCTGATGATCCTGTAAATCTCAGGAACTCCACTTTGTTTGAAAAGACATTTTAGAGGCAGCTGAAATTTCATGAGATAATAGGAATAGATTATTTATGGTGGAGCACTCTGTGACCATGTTGAACAAACTTGTCTACCCTGTCTCCAAAGGTTTTGATTACATATCACAGAATTACTTACAGCAAAAATGGATGGAACTCAACCCATTCTCTCTTCCAGCTTGGAATGACTATCTCTACTGTTAGTCTCCTGTATTGTCCCCATTGCCCTTCACATTTTGTTACGAGTGTCTGCTTTTTATTGTAAGTATCCTGCCAGATATGAACAATATGATAAATCTTAAACAAAAAGAAAATCAGAACTTAGAGGGCAAGCTCAGCAGGTCTGGCAGTATCTGTGAAGAGAACTCAAAGTGAATGTTTCAGGCCCGGTGACCCTACTCGATCTGTACTCCCAATGATTAAATGGTGTGTATATAACATATAGTTCACTTTATCACGTTTAATATTATCATTTTAGTTCACATTGTCATTCAGCATTGCATCACCCAAATGTTGGCTGTTTCCTTGTTATGCATTAGATTTAATTCTGTCTGTCAGAAAGAGGGATGATGACTGGGGAATATCATTGTACTCCCCATGCAGTCTCCACAGGCACTGCTCCCATTCCGCGTTATCTCCCAGCCAATATCACGTTCACTCGAACCGACTCATTAATTCATATGTCTAAATGAATACGTTCATTGTAATTATCCCTTTTAGTTTTGGACAGATGCCAAAATGCGAAAAAAATGCGGTTTACAGCAAATAAAACTGCATTTAGAAGTCTGTCAATTTATATAAATAAATGACTGAAGTATATTCCCTATGGAAGTTCCAAAGTTGCCTTATTAGAGCAGTGAGGGGAGAGTCAGAGAAGTCCACACTTTCTGTCTATGTTCATGGCGACTGTTCCCAGTGACAGTCTGTTCGCTGGCGTTTGTTCCCGTGGAGGGGAGATCAGCACAGTAACAACATCCTGATTGTGATTGTTTTGGGGGTGGATGGGAGGAGTGGAAGGATTTTTGGAAAGATGGTTACAGCATAGTAATCGGACAAAAGAGCAGAATCATGTAACCTACAAAAAGAAAATATTTTTATTCTCTCTCACAACTGACTTCACCCAGCGATTGTGATGGGAGATGTGATCAATAGCCAGCAATATCAACATGTAGTCCAGTCCAGTTATATTGTGAACTGAATGTGCTGTATTGAAAGCAGGGACTGTTTGCTCTGACTGTGATTGATGTCAATCTCCATGCAATGCAACTGTGTCACTGGAGGGTTTCCCTCTCCTATTACTAAGAGGCTTCATTCAGGGCTCTACCACTGTAGTAACAGATGCATCAGCTCCAACAGTAACAGAGATCAACAGCTGCATAGATCTGAATGTGAGAACAGCGGACTGGAACATTGCAACAATGGAGAGGAGGTTTTCCAAGAGTCTTTTCAAGATTTCCCCCTCTTGGGGATTTCTACCATATCGGATATCAGCAGTGCTGATAATTATTCTGGATGGGATGGAGGGTGTGCTACTGACCTATTCTCGCTATTGTTGGTGTTCTCTACCTCTGTCTATTCATTAATCCCAGAAACAAGTTTTGACTTCAAATTTCTGTTATCTATATTTGTCAGAAAAAGAAACTATTGCCTTCAGTTTCAATTGCAGTCTCCATTCATTACCCATGAATGGCAGACCACTCCCTCACAAACATCTGCGAACAAAACTGTGCACAAACTCGAGATCCCTCTTTGCCCTGAACTGATTTATGTCTCCTGTTCTCTCTGTCACCAACCCTGTCCATTACCAGCTCCTAATATCCTCAATCTTCATCTCTGTGTCAGTGCTGCTGCTGAACAAACCATTGGCTGCACCTTGGTAAAATTCAGACTTAATGTTTCAAGCTCTCTTCTGATCAATTTTCCAATTACAAATATTTCAATCACAAAATTTCACTTGTCTCGAAAATTACTTCATGATTAGAACAATGTACGAATGTAGGAACGTTGCTGGATATAATTCAGAAGCGAATCTTATTAAACGAAAGATATTGTTTCAAGTTATTTGTTTCAAGTCTGCAACAGCTGATGACAGAACTTAAATAAAAATGATAAGAATTGGAATAAAAGTGAATTTCACGAAAAACAAACAAAAGCAACATTTTGTCTGAAAACCTTCTTCTTTCACTGATCACCTTCGGTAAAGAAATCTAATGTTATTACCCGGTCTGGGCTAATCGTGACTTGAGACCCATGACAATGTGCTTAAATTTATATTGTCTTGTGGAATGGCCTCAGAGTCAGAGCAACTAGTGATGGTCACCAAATGCTGCCCTTGGCAGAGGTACCAACATCCGACGAAATAACAAAATTGAAGGTGAAATCAAATAAAGAAAGTAGCTGAAAATCTGAAATTATAGAAAGAAATACAAAGAAACGGGCAGAAAGTGTTGGGAAATTTTCCTGAACTGAAAGCAGCTGGAAAGGAGTGTGATTAATACCATTGACAGGGAAGTCTGTTTTGAAGGGGAGGAGGAATCAATAGAGAAAGAGAGATACAGAAGAAAAACAGCAAACAAAGAGAATGATGATCAGCTGGGCTGGAAACAAAATGTGAGATTCACCTCATTTATTTTTCGCCTTTCCCATCTTCCTGAATATTATGCCCATGTACATACAGATATCTCCCGGTTTTCAATAGTTTGCTTTTCGCCACTTCCCTTTCTAAATGACTTACACAAGGACATTGTTTCACTAACCAAAATGTATCCGAACAGGATTTTCACTTTTATGAAACAAGCCGAACTTTTTCCCATATAAATTAGTGCTACTGCACTTTATACCATATCAGCTTGCCAACAGTTTCGTAGGAACACACTGCTTACAAATAGTGAAGGAACCCTGTATATATCTAAGATCATGTTTAAAGCTATTTAATTCCCTCTGTCTGTCCTCGCTAAGTGTGGTCATCTTCTTACATCCATTAATTAGATATGGGTATCTCTGACTGGGGCAGCATGAGTTCATTTTTCCAGTTGCCCTTGAGAAGATCTTGAGCTACTGCAGTCCACGTGTTTGATCAGATTTGGTTTCATTTATTTTAGTCAAATGCACAATGCAAAGGTTTGTTTTTATTGTAGTGCAGGCACATGATAGTAAACAAGAAAACAGAGATCGCAGGGTCCTTGGACAGAGTGATGCATACAAGTCTACAGCTTCACAGGAGGTGTGCAAAGTAAGATCGACATTAGAAAGATTATCATTATTTGAATAGTGAGAGATGTCAATTTATCAGTCTAATAATGGTAGGAAAGGAAGTGTTCCTGAGCATGCTGGTCCATGTTTTCAAGCCTCTGTCTCTCCTCCCTGTTGGAAGAGGTTGTAGGAGATCATTACCAGTTTGGGAGAGAGATCTTTGATGTTGCCAGCCTTTCTGCGGCAGTGACAAGTATAAATGTACGGAAGGTTGTCTTCCGTGATGGTTTGGACTGTGCACAATACCGTCGGTAGTATCTTTTGGTCCTAGGCAGAGCAGTTACCATGTCAGGTCATTATGCACCCGAATAGAATGCTTTGAGTTGCCAGTATGCAGAGCCCTGGGAGACGGGCGGTTTCAAAATAGTTAGATGTAACAATTGGCTGTTAACTGGATACCCATGTTCTGGTTGCTGTTTTGACAACAATTGAAACTTAACTGGTAATTTTGAATTATGTCTTCTATACAAAAACCTCGTTGAGTGTATTGTATTGCCAACATCGAACCAATGAGCCATCACCTGCTTCATACGAATAGAGAAGTCAACGAAGGAGAAAGAAACAGATACAAAGGGAAGGAGAGAGAGAACACAGCGAGGGAAACAGATGGACAGTCAGTCAAAGAGAGAAAGGAAACAAAACAAGGAAACAAACAGTCACATGTGCAGGGAGAAGGGAATAGAATAGGTTCAGGGAAAGGAACAGAAGACAGGGAAAACGAAAACACAGGGAAATAGGCAGAATGAGAGAAACAGTGAGAGACAAAGGTCACAGGGAGCTGGGGATAGGGTCAAGGGGAGATGGGGGGATTGGGAGGACCTGGGGGTGAGGACCAGAGAGATCTGGGCGTGAGCACTGGAGGAAAATGGGGTTAGGGAGGTGAGGATTTATTTTGTCCTGCGCCAAGATATCCAGGCAGATCATGGATCAAGGTAAGCATGGATGTACTGAACGATGGCTGTAAAACATGTTTGAGAGGCATATAGGTTACCCTGCACAGAGTGTGCGCTAGGTGAGGTCAATATGAACAAAATCAGCATTATCTGAGGTTAGAGAGTCCATACATCGGTCTAATAACAGCTAGGAAGAAGCTGTTCCTGAACTTGCTTCTCTGTGTGTTCAAGCGTCTGTATCTTTTATCCTGATGGAAGAGGTTGTGGGAAATATTTACAGACATATGATGAGTCTTTGGTAATGTTAGAACAAAGAACATTTCCGTACAGGAACAGGCCATTCAGCGGTCCAAGCCTGAGCCGATCCAAATCCTCTATCTAATCCTGTCTTCTATTTTCTGAAGGTCTGTATACCTATGCTCCCAGCCCATTCATGAATATTTCCCAAATCATCTTAAATGGAGCAACACTGGTCACAGTTACCCATTTTGAGAAACTCCCTTCCCCTACTACGCTCTGTCTCCTGTTGCCAAGCCAGCTCTTTATCCATGTAGCTAGCACACCCTGGGCACCATGTGACTTCACTTTCCCCATAACCCGACAATGGGAAATCCTAGTAAATGTCTTCCTGAAGTCCATGTGCATGACATCTACAGCCCCTCCCTCATCAATATACTTTGTCACTTCCTCAAATAATTCTATTAAGTTGGTAAGACAATACCTTCACCACAATAAACCATGTTGCCTCTCACTGGTAAGACCATTTTCATCCAAATGAGAATAGATCCTATCCCTCAGTATCTTCTCTCGCAGCTTCCCTACTCCAGACGTCAGGCTCACTGGTCTATTATTAGCTGGATTATTCATGCTACCCTTCTTAAACAAGGGGATTAGAAACGTTCCAGTCCTCTGGTACCTCAGTTGTGTTCAAGGATGTTACAAAGATATCTGTTATCGCCCAAGTTATTTCCTCTCTCCCTTCCCTCAGTAATCTTGGATAGATGTTGGCAGCCTTTCTGCGGCAATGAGCCGTGTAAATAGAGTCAATGATTGGGAGATTGGAGTCCGTTATAGTCTGGGCTGTGAACACAATCTTCTGCAGTTTCTGATGGTCCTGGGCAGAGTTGCCGTATCAGGCCATTACGCACCCAGACAGTACGTTCACAATAGTGCATCTGTAGAAGTAGTGCATGCTAAATATCCTGAGCCAAGTTAGAAAGGAGAGAAGTTTTTGAACCATCTTGACTGTCACACCTATGTGAGAAATCCAGGGTAAGCTGCCAGTTACCATCACTCCGAGGGACTTGACGCTCTGCACAGTCTCGACCGTTGATGTAAATAGTGGCTTTTTCCCCTCCTTTCGTTCGAAAGCCAATGATCAGTTCTTTACTTTTGCCGAATTTGAGAGGGAGGTTATTAACATTCCACCATGCCACCAAACCCACTATCTCCTTTCTGTGTTCAGACTCATCGTTGTTTAATATCCTTCCTGCTTTGGTGATGTCATCAGCGAACTTACAGTTGGCATTGCTTGGAATTTGGCAACACAGCCACGTGTGTACCGGAGTACAGTAGGGGCTGAGAATACAGCCGTGTGTGTACAGGGAGTACAGTAGGGGGCTGAGGGACACAGCCGTGTGTGTACAGGGAGTACAGTAGGGTGCTGAGGGACACAGCCACGTGTGTACCGGAGTACAGTAGGGGCTGATAATACAGCCGTGTGTGTACAGGGAGTACAGTGGGGGGCTGCGGGACACAGCCGTGTGCGTACAGGGAGTACAGTAGTGAGCTGAGGGACACAGCTGTGTATGCACAGGGAGTACAGTAGGGGACTGAGGACACAGCCATGTGTGTACCGGAGTACAGTAGGGGGCTGAGAACACAGTCGTGTGTGTAACAGAATACAGTAGGGGGATGAGGGATACAGCCACATGTGTAACGGAGTACAGTAGGGGGCTGAGGACACAGCCACGTGTGTAACGTGTGTAACGTGTAGGGGGCTGAGGACACAGCCGTGTGTGTACAGGGAGCACAGTAGCGGGCTGAGGGCACAGCTGTGTATGCACAGGGAGTACAGTTGGGGGCTGATGGCACATCTCTTGGTGCACAGAGACTACAGTCGGGAGTGAGAACACAGCCTTGCGTGCACAGGGAATATGGTAGCTGACTGAGGGTACAGCAGTCGGTATACAAGGAGTACAGTAGGGGGCTGAGGGACACAGCCGGGTGTGTACAGGGAGTACAGTAGGTGGCTGACGGGCACAGTCGTGTGTGTACATGAGTACAGTAGCGAGCTGACGGACACAGCCGTGTGTGTACCGGAGTACAGTAGGGGGCTGAGAGCACAGCCGTGTGTGTACAGTGAGTACAGTGTGGGGCTGAGGGACACAGCCCTGTGTGTACAGGGAGTACAGTAGCGAGCTGAGGGACACAGCCGTGTTATGATGTTATGATTTGGAGATGCCGGTGTTGTTTTGGAGTGTACAAAGTTAAAAATCACACAACACCAGGTTATAGTCCAACAGGTTTAATTGGAAGCACAATGATGAAGGTTGATGCTGGTCTTCTTGAAGCAGGTTGAGACTTCAGCTTGTGGGAGGGAAAGGCTGAAATTGTATGCGAATACCTCTGCCAGTTGGTCTTCACAGGATCTGAATGCTCAGCCTGGAACACTATCCAGGTCCTTCACTTTCCTTGATTTGATCTGCAGGAAGACTGTTCATGCCTGCAGCGGTGACAGCGGGCACAGGTACATCTGAGTCTGTCGGGGCAGGTTTCAGCCTGGCAGTCACGCAAGTATTCATCATAGACAACCCCTCGCCAACCTCCCTCCATCGTCATCAAGAGACAGTGACATAGTTGGTGTGAGCACCACTCAGTTAGTGTTGAGACAGATTGACATCAATAGACTGGGATTGTGCGCCATTAATGAAGTAAACTCACAACAAAAGGGGGTAGGATGTGCTTCTACTGAGAGTCAGTGGTGCAGGGAGTGAAAACTTTACAGGTGTAATTCAAGTCAAGCCACTTGTTCAACCTGAATGGAGTCAAGCACCGAGACGTTTGTGCCTTATAGATGGTGGACGGTCCTCAGGGAGCCAAGAAATGTATTATGTATGAACAAACTGAACAAAGGACGTGAGGGCAGTTTTGCTAAATTTGCAGATGATATTGAGGAAGTGGGGAAGCTGCAGAAAGGCTTGAACAGTTTAGGACTGTGGGAAAACACGTGGCTGATGGAGCACAATATGGGAACGTGTGAGAATATGCACTTTGGTAGGCGTAAGAGGGGAGACACGAAATTCTAATAGGATCCATTAAATCTGAAGCCCAAAAGGATTTTGAAGCACTCGTCCTCTCTTATGGTTAACATGCATATTCAGTTGGCAGTTAGGAAAGCAAAAGATATGTTCACATTCGTTTCAAGAGAGCAAGAATGCAAGACGGGAGACATACTGCTGAGAATGTAATGGGCTATGGACAGACAGCATTTGGCCAATTGTGAGCTGTTTTGGGCACGAGCTCTGGAGAAAGATCTGCTGGTGTTGGAGGTGATCGATCCTGGCGATGATACTTTGTCATATGAGCGGCAGTGTGTGCACTCGATGGAATTTAGAAGAATTGTGGGGGGGTGGGGGCTGGGGGAGTTCTGATTGAAACTAATGGATTGCTGAAAAAATTGATGCAGTCAGTATGTAGAAGATATTTCCACTTTTCATAGACATAATGACAAAAAGGCACTGTAACAGAATGAAGGAATGGCTGAATGGCCTAAGTCTATTGCTATATCTCATGCCGTTTAAGGCACCGGGTCTATTATTCCGTATAGACTTGTAAATCTCTAACCTGCTCTTGTAACCCTTGTATTTGTATATTGATCTGACTTCACGTTCTGGTCAATGGTAACCCCTGTAATATGGACGGTAGGAGGATTCAGTGTCAGCCTGTATTCCATTAATATTTTGAATATGACCTGCTATCAGTGAGTCTCATCTGGCGGGAGTACATTCTCTCTACGATAATTGTCATTTTCTGTCTGATATTTTCGAAGGATTGATCCAACAATACGCCAGTATTGTTGATTTAAACAGAACAGATGCAATTTGTCACAGCATTCAGCAACAATATGTCATCGAATACTGAACACCCTTTAATAACAGAAAAGTCTAAAATGTTCAATATTAGAAACATCGCTTTCCTGTTCGTGTTCAAATCAGATAAACTGTCCCATCGAGATGCTCAACTTGGAACTATTTTTTAAAAAAAGATTTTTTTGGATGTGGGCACTGCTGGATGTGCCCAGCATTTCTTGCCCGTCCCCAGTTCTCTTGAGAAGGTGGTGCTGAGCTGCCTTCTCCAACTGCTGCAACCTACCTGCTGTGCGGTGACCCACTAGTGACTAAAGAGGGAATTCCAGGGTTTTCACGCAGCAATAGTGAAGGAACGGCAATGCATATCCAAATCAGGATGTTGACTCATTTGGAGGGGAATTGGAAGATGGTGCTGTTCGCAAACGTCTACTGCCCTTGTCATTCCAAATGGAGTTGTTTAATCGTCCGCCACCATTTACGATCAGATTAGCAGGACTGCAGAGCTTAATTATGATGCATTAGAAGGAGCTGTCTGAGGATCTTTGGGTATTTCTCCATTGTGTCTTGTAGATAATACACACTGCTGCTCCTGAGTGACCATGGTGAAGGGAGTGAATGCTTGTGGATGTGGTGCAAATCAAATGGGCTGTTTTGTCCTGGATTGTGTCAAGCTTCTTTAGTGTTGTTGGGGCTGCACTCATTCAGACAAGTGAAGATATTCCATCTCATTCCTGACTTGTGTCTTGTAGATAATGGACAGGCTATGGATAGTCAGGAGGTGAGTTTCTCGTGCAGTATTCCTAGCCTCTGATCTGCTGTTATATTCATGTGGCGAATCCAGTTGAGTTTCTGGTCAATGAAACCCCCCAGAATATTGATAGTGGGGGAGATTAGTGATGATAACGCTGCTGAATACAAAGTAGTTATATTGTTTCTCAATGATGACAGTCATTGTCTGAACGTATGTGGCGCAAATGTTACTTGCACAGATATTTTTGCTTAGGACATGGCCTGCTTCCGTATCTGAGCATTTGCGAATGGTGCTGAACATTTTGCAGTCATCATCGAATATCCCCACTTCTCACCTTATGATGGAAGGAAGGTCATTGTTGAAGCAGCTGAAGATATTTGGACCAAGGACATTATCCTAAGGGACTACTGCGGAGATTTTCTGGAGCTGAGATGACTGACCTCCAACAACAATGACCATCTTCCTATCTGTCAGGTATGACACCTATAACAGAGTGTTGGCCCGCGGTACCATTTTTGCTTGGGGTCCTTTATGTCACAATTGGAAGAATGCAGCCTTAATGTCAAGGGCTGGAATTCAGTTCCTTTTTCTATGTTTGAACCAAGTCTGTGACGAGTTCAGGAGCTGAATGATCCTGGCAAAACCCAAACTGTGCGTCACTGAGCAGGTTAGTTTTGAGCAGATGCTGCTTGATAGCACTGTTGATGACACCTTCCATGATTTTACTGATGATGGAGAGTAGACTGATAAGGCGGTATTAGGATTTACCGATACTGTCATGGACATATTCATCTGCATTGGGTAGATGAGTAAGGATGCGGTCAAGTATGTTTTTTTTACGCTCCCGTTCATTCCCTCACCACCTTCTGCTGACCCAATCTAGTAGCTATGTCCTGAGGAGCCGACCAGCATGATCAGTCGTACTGTTGCCAAAACTTTAGGTGGCACGGTGGTTAGCACTGCTGTCTCACAGCGCCTGAGACCCGGGTTCAATTCCCTACTCAGGCGACTGACTGTGTGGAATTTGCACGTTCTCCCTGTGTCTGCGTGGGTTTCCTCCCACAGTCCAAAGATGTGCGGGTCAGGTGAATTGGCCATGCTAAATTGCCCGTAGTATTAGGTAAGGGGCAAATATAGGGGTATGAGTGGGTTGCGCTTCGGTGGGTCAGTGTGGACTTGTTGGGCTGAAGGGCCTGTTTCCGACACTGTAAGTAATCTAATCTAAAAAAAACACTCTTGACAGTCGCCTTTGAAATCCCCCGGCCAGAATTCATTTTGTGCCCTTGCCACAGTCAATGCTTTCTCCAAGTGTTGTTTAACATGGAGGAGGACTGATTCAGCTGAGGAACGACGTTACGTGGTAATCAGTAAAAAACACTTTTGTCCATGTTTAATTTCTGTTATTTCTGTAATGTATGATTCCGTGAGTAAGCCTATGTCGGGCTGTTTCTTGACTAGTCTGTAAGGCAGTTGTTCCAATGTTGGCACCAGACATCAGGTGTTAGTAAGGAAGACTGCAGGTTCTAAAGTGATGTTTCTAATGTTGACTGTTCTGGTTCCCATTTCCATGCCAGTTGGTCCATCCGGTTTCATTTGTTTGAAACTTTGTAGGGATTGGTACAACTGAATGACTCATTAGACAGTTTCAGAGGGCGATTGGGAGTCAATGACTTGAATGTCAGCCAGACCAGGTGAGGATGGAAGATTCCTTCATTGCTGGATATTAGGGAACAGGTGGACTTTTCTGACAATCGGCAATGATTTCATTCTCAGCAGTAGATTCTTAATTCCAGGGATATTTTTACATTATTGGATTGAATTTCCGCCATCTGCAGTGGCGGGATTCAACCTGGATCCACAGAACAGGAGCTGATCTTTCTGGATTGATAATCTATTGGTAATACCATGAGACATATTGGAACCACATGTTGTACCCCGCTGCCATTTCTTGTGTTACCCTGCTTTTCATTCATTTCTTATGTTTTTCTGGAATCTCATCCTTCATTAAATCCTGATTGAAATATACAGTCATGAACACCTTCTCGTCTACTCGAATTTCATTCAGTCTGTTTTGTTTGAACAGACATTTCAAGGCAGCTGTACACAAGAGAAGAGCAGGAAAAGATGATGAGTGATTGTGCACTGTCTCTGTCATCGGACCAGCATGTCCGTCCAGGAAGTATTTACTGTTGGTCACAAAACCTCAAATATTATGACATGGATGGAGGCCATTCAGCCCATTGTGGAGTCACAAGCTCTCGAACTGCACAATTGGAGTTGT
Source organism: Hemiscyllium ocellatum (assembly GCF_020745735.1). Taxonomy (NCBI): domain Eukaryota; kingdom Metazoa; phylum Chordata; class Chondrichthyes; order Orectolobiformes; family Hemiscylliidae; genus Hemiscyllium; species Hemiscyllium ocellatum. The sequence continues at coordinate 1,072,281 of NC_083449.1, forward strand.
AGAGAGTGTGTGAAGGGAGATTTTGTGAGAGAGAAGTAAACAGAGAGAGAGAGCAAGTGAAGGGAGATAAACTGAGAGCGGAGAGAAAGGGGAGCGACTGACTGAGTGTGAGAGGAAAAGGTGTTAGATGAGGGTGAAATAAGATAGATCAGAAGACTGCATTACGGTAGATAAATATGGACAGACAGAAGTTAGAAGCTTTATTTAGAAATTCCTCTGGTCGGCAAGCCCTTTGTCTGGGCGCCATACACTGTGAGCACTATGCTGATACCGGCTGTCATCCCAGATTATTTATTTCCAACAATATCACAGAGCTGGGTTACTGACAGCTAAACAGGATCCATTAGGCCAATAGGTTGGTTCCATGGAGAAAGCAGAGCTTTTAATTAGTCTGTGCCAAGAGCAGCAGGAAATGATAACCACCACCCTGCCTCCACGAACCCCCCCCCCCCCACCCCCTCTCCACACCAACACACACCGATACTGTATGAGAGACTAGGCCAAAGAATCTCAGTAAGGGGACTAACTGACAGAAGTGAAATCACGATCTTTTCTGTGGGTCAAATAATGATTGATAAAGTTTGCACACCACTTTCCTAGTGATGTAATTCACATATTCACATTTCAATTTATATAGCTCAATATCAGGAGTGTAGTTTAACAACCTTATCTCTTTGTACTTTGCATATATTGGTGGGTGCACAAAATCATTTTGTTCCTATATTTTATATTGCATAAACACATTTCATTAATATTATCTCTGCTAATTCCTCATTGTAGATGCATTCTTGAATCTGTTCTTCATATGAGTTATAGAGAGTAACATTGCAATTCTGGTAACTGGGGAACATCACTGTCCCTCCACCCAGTCTAATCAGCCATGTCCCCCAGTCCTCTCCATCTTCTGTCTTTTCACCAATATTATAATCACAATGTAATCGAAGTCCATGAAGTGACACTTCATGACAGTTCATTAACATCGATAACATCAGCAGCATGACCCAAGCTACCCTCTCTGACCCTGGAATAACAATCTGAACTGTGTTTGTCATGTTCAATTCGCTGTTAACGTATCCATGCTGTTTGTTTGTTGTAACCCACGTTTCTTTCGGCACATTTTGTTCTCAGATCATGGATGGTAGATGTTTTCTCAATGTTTTGCTGATTTTGCAATGACTGATCAGTAGTTATGGGATTTATTTCTGTACATATGAACAGAGAAGCATGTTTATGTTTCGTTCAATTTCTGGCATTACCTCCATATCCAAGGTTGGCTGAATGATTACACACGAACAATCTGCCATCTTCAACATTCTTTCCTTCAGTCATACCCACATCACACCTAGAATGCATAAATGTTCAACGTTATTTTGCATGTTAATAAAGTAATATTGAATTCAAAGGGGTTAACTGGAGATATTTGTTCAGTGGTTGTAATGATGTCAGTCTCCGTGGATCGTATGCGTCCTTAGAGAGTTCCTCTCTTCTATCAGTAAGGGCATGCTTTCAGTGATGTATCATATAATATGAGGGGAAGCATGGCCAACAGCAATAACAGGGATGAGCAGCTTCAGAGAGAAGGACAGGAGAGATGGGAATCTGGGAACATTAGACTGGAATTTCCCAACAATGGATAGGAGTGTATCCTATGGTCTGTACTGGCTTTCCCAACCTTGGATATCATTCGCATCGCGGATTGAAGATGTACTGATGGTTATTCAAGCTGGTTACTATCCTATCCTTGCTACAGTTGGTGTTCCTGGTAAGTCACTCTGTCTGTTTAGTTAAATGGTCTGAACTGAATCGATGCTGATGATATGCAGATTTTGGAAAGGTGCAAGCCAACATTTTCAGCTTCAATCAAAGATTCCATTCCTTAGAAATTATAACTAGCAAACTATTATTTACAAATTACTCACCAATACGCGAGGGTAAAACACACTGTTCTCAACCTCTTTGTTTCATTTTCTCCTGCAAAGTATACATCTCCATCTCCTCCCCACATACCAATCCTTTCCAATACCACCATTAAGACATCCCAGTCTCCTCCTCAGCCTCAGTTCAATTCCTGAATAAACAATCGTTTTTGCCTTTGTTAATTCCAGACACATCTGTTTCAAGTCCCATTCTAACCACGTGTCCTTTGGAAAATAATTGCACTTAAGATGTTTAACTTGTTCTCTGCACAAAATCTGAAAGATGGGCAGACAGTATATGGTGGATCACGTCATTGGCTCGTATTCTAGAACCACAGAATAATAATCTGCTGATATCGGCTTGCCTTATGCCCATTAGAGAAGGCAGTGGGTCATCTTTCTCTGGTCAAGTCTCTGTTTAACTGCAAACCCACGGCAATTTGTTTTACTATTTATTGTCCTGTGGAACAGCTGAAACAATCACTCAATTCAAGCTCGGCATAACATACTGGCCTGACCATGGTCGCACACATGCCGTGACGGCAGAACAAAATGAAAGGTAGTTCCCTTCCTCTGCCTGCATCCCATATTCCAACGGCTCATTTCTATTCAGTTAGGTAGACATTCACTGTTTTAGATGCATTCTTTGTGTTTGGGTCTCTGCCAAGAGTGATGTCCATCTCCATGGGCACCTCTGGTGCTGGCTTTATTAATGCTGACCTACAGATGTGAAGCTATTTTTAAATTCTACATCAGTGGCAGTGCATTGGAAATGAATGGTTTCCTGTCTCACACGAAAGAAACGGAGCCAGCTAAGTGATGGAAAGGAATTATTGTGATCAAACATGAGAGTGTTGTTGAGGCAGTATTTGGGGTATTGTGGACAGATTTTCTTTCCATTATAAGGAATGATCTCCTTACCACACAGAGAGTGAAGAGGAGTTCCACCAGATTAATCCCTGGGATGATGGCACCATGAGGAGTGAGTGAAGGTTGATCTCCAGCGCTGTGAGAGAATAAGAGGTGATTGCATTGAACTCTGAGAGTTATGGACAATCACTTCTTATATTCTAAACAGACAATGAGAAGGAGATAAATTCCATGACTGTTATTTCACTCAGGATGCATGATTCGGGATAGTTTAAGTGCCTGGGCGGATGTTACCCCAATCCACCCCACCCCCTACTCCCCATTGAGAGAGACGGAGAGGTCCAAGTTTTGAATAAACTCTCCTCACATTGGTACAGTGCAGTTGGTGTGTGATCCTGCACTGAATGTCATTTTATCCATCACCCCGACAGTAACCACAATACCTTCATTCTAAAACAGTTAACTATTCCCAACAGCTTCTGACCTTCATGAAGAACATGTATCTATCTTCACAGAGATGCAAGGTACTTCCTTAAGGTTTAGAACAGAAGTTTATAAGACATTGGAGCACAAATTAGGACAGTTAACCCATCGGGTCTGCTCCGTCTTTTAATCATCACCGATAGGTTTCTCAAACCCATTCTCCGTCCTTCTCCCCATAACCCTTTATCCCTGGATAATCAAAGACTATCTATCACCATCTCAAATATACTCAATGACCTGCCCCCACAGCCTTCTATGGCAATAAATTTCAACGATTTACCATTCTATCGTCAGTTCGTATATTCAATGCTCCCAATCATAATTGAAATTGCCCTCCTAACTACTGCCTCAACCTGCAAGCTGACCTTGAGAGAACCCTGCACTAGAACTCCCAAGTCTCTTTGCACTTCAGATTTCTGAATTTTCTCACCATTTAGAAAATAGATCATGCCTCTATTCTTCGTGTCAAAGTGCATTACCTCACACTTTCCAACGTTGGAATGGATCTGACTATCTCTTTACCTGCCCAAATCCTTGTTCATCCTCTCCGCTTCCTCATTACGATCTGTCCATCTGCCTATCTTTGTATCATTTGCAAACTTAGCCAGTGTGCCCTGAATTCCCTCATCTGGATTGTTAGTGTAACAATAAAAAGTTATGATTCCAACACTGAGCATTCTGGATCACCACTTGTCCCCGGTTGCCATCCTGAAAAATACTATTTTATCCCCACTCTCTGCTTCCTGCCAAACAGACAAGCTTCTATTCATGCCACTGCCTTGCCTCTAACACCACGGGCCCTTATCATACTCAGTAATCTCCTGCGTGACACCTTGTCAAAGGCCTTCTTGAATTCCAGGTGGATTAATCCATTGCCTGTGCTTGGTCGAGCTGCTCATTTCCTCTTCAGAGACTTCCAATAGATTTGTCAGGCATTAACTTCCCTTGATGAAATCATGCTGAATTTGGCCTAATTTACCAAACATTTTCAAGTATTCAGAAATCTCATCCTTCACAATGGATTCCAGGATCTTACCCACGGCAGAGGTTAAACTATTCATGGTGGTTGTTTTTTTTTGTCTTTTTCCTTACTCTCTTGTTAAAAAGGGGTGTCACGTTAATGGGTTTCCTGTGCTCTGGGATCATTCCTTACTCTAGTAGTTCCTGAAAGATCACCACAATTGGCTCCACTCCCTCTTCAGCTATCTCCCTTATAATACTGGGATGTAGTCCATCTGGTAAAGGTTATTTAACCACCTTCAGGCCATTACATTTTTTACTAGAATGTTCTCCATGGTGGTGGTGGGTGGGGCGGCATCATACTCAGCTCTGGCTCCTCAATCTCTTGAATGTTTAAGGTATTACTCGTGCCTTCCACCATGAAAGATGATGCAAAATAATTATTCAGTTCCTTGGGCATTTTATCATTCCCTACTGCTATATCTCCAGTATCATTTTCCAGCAGTCCAATGTTCACTTTTGCCGCTCTTTTATGCTTGATATATCGAAAGAAACTGTTACAGTCTTCTTTTACATTACTGGCTAGCTTACCCCCATATTTAATAATCTCCCTCCTTATTTTATTTTGTTTGCCCTCTGTTTTGTCTTTGTAAGCTTTCCAATCCTCAGGTTTCCCACTGCACTTTGACACATTATATCATTTCTCTTTTGCTTTTCTGCTATACCTAACTTCCCCAGTTAGCTATGGTTGTCCCATCCTCCCAATACAAGCTTCTTTTTCCTCAGGATAAATCCCTGCTGTATCCCGAATTACTCCAAAAAAAAACTCCTGCCATTACTGTTGCACTGTCTTTCCTGCTGGACCCGTCTCCCAGTCAATTCTACCCAGCTCCTCACTCAAGTCTCTGTAATTGTCTTTATTCAGCTGTAATACCGTTACTTTTAATTCTAACTTCTCCATCTGAAAGTGCAGAGTAAATTCAATCATATTATGTTCACTGTCACCTTAAGCTCCCCTCACCTAGTCTGCCTGCACAATCTGCTCCAAAAGGCCATCTCATGCACCTCCCACACATTCATTTTCCTGCCAACCACTATCAATCTGAATTCCCACTCCACCTGTATAATAAAATCCCACATGATCACTGCAGCTTTTCCTTTCCTACAGATCTTTCTAGCTCCTGGTGTATCTTACACCACAGCTCCCTGTATATGACTCCAACTGCATTATTTCACATTTTTGATACCCCAATTCTACAGAAACAGTTTCTACACCATCTGACCTTATTTAATTTCGTATTATTGATTATTGATTCAATTCCATTCTTAATACTCAGACAACTGTGTCTCTCTGCCTACCTGCCTATCTTTTCCACAGGATGAATATCCTTGAATATTCTGCTCCCAATCCTGGTCCTCTTGCACCGATGTCACTGTAATGGCCACTATGTCGGACCTGCCAATTTATGGATGAGTCACAAGCTCATTTACCTTATTCCTTATACTGTATGCACAATTCAGTATTGTATTACCTGGCACTCTTCTCATTGTCATTTGTTTGTCCAGCTGTTGGTACCTACATGGACCCTGACCACTGGATCATTCCCCTCCCGCTCCAAGTCTCAGATGATATGTCATCTGCAACTCAGATGATATGTCCCAAACCCGAGCACCATGTAAGCAACACAACCTTCAGAACTCTTAATACCGATCAGGGAGAACAGTATCTATGCTTTTAACTGTACTATCCCCAATTATCCAGCATTGGGCAGCATGGTGATACAGGCAATGCTGCCTCACAGTGCTTGGGACTCGGGCTCATTTCCAATCTCTGGACCCTGTCTGTGTGGACTTTGTACATTCTTCCCGTGCCTGCATTGGGAGCCTTAATTCTTTTCACTCTCCACAGTACGTCTCTGTGTTTGCTTCAGATTTCTACCATCTACAGTATTTTCGCTTTTGTTCGATTGAGAAATGTAGCAAATGTGACAGGTTTTTGTAAAAGCAGCCGTGGTTCGCGGTTTCCTCTGGGTGTTTAGGAATCGTGCCCGGTCACATGTCTGAGTGCAGTGTCCCTGGATGCCCAGTCCATCTCTCTCAGTTCCCTCAGTAGATCGGCACTACATGCAGCATTTCCTTATGCCACCCCTGGGACTCCCCACACCCCATTGCCTGGCACTCGATACTCCCTTCGCAGGACTGTGCAAACAACGACACTGGGAACTTTCTGACCCGCTGGAGATGCTGGGTAAAGACCCTATCATTGAAAGGAACAGAATAACGAGAATCCAACTGAACAGCAAAGCTGAGTAAACAGGCTGAATTACATCCATCTGCTCTGACATTTTCTAATCTTCTGTTTATCCTCGTACATCTGCAAATAGATGGCCCAAATGTATACCTTGTCAAACAGGTTTGGTGGTGGGGATTCATATCAGATCCGGTGGTGATTGGACTGATTCAGTGGTCTCACTTTCCTGACGTCACACTTAAGTTTTTTTATTATCAGTTTAAAGAAAAGGCCTTGCTGGAGTTGTGCTGGAAGGATATTTTGGTCCTATTAGAATATGTCACGTGCGCGTGAGGTTAGGAATCGTAAGGTAGCGCAGTTAAATACACGGTCGGGGAGGCAGCACTTCCGATATGTGGATCATTGGGATTCCCGAGTCGGGAGGATATACACAAAAAGGACGGGATGAACCTGAACTGGCAGCAATTTACGATATGTGGATTATTGGGATTCATGGGTCAGTAGGATACACACAAGAAGGACAGGGATGCACAAGAACAATCTCCGATATGTCGATCATTGGGATTCCCGGGTTGGTAGGGTATAAACAAGTTGGACAGGATGGATTTGAACTGGTAGCAATTTACGATATGTGGATTATTGGGATTCGCACGTCAATAGGATACACACAAGAAGGACGGGATGCACATGAACTGATAACAATCTCCGATATGTGGATCATTGGGATTCCTGGGTTGGTAGGAGATAAACAAGATGGACAGGATGGAGTTGAACTGGCAGCAATCTCCTGGCAGACAGGTTAGCTATTGTCTTTACGACGGTTCAAACTAGCATGTGGCGGGAGGGGTGTGTGCAACCACAGCAGTAGGTCCAAAGGTACAGTGACTGAGGGGGAGTTGGAAAATAATCCCAGTACAGCTAAGACCGAAAAAAACAAAACAGAGGGTACTGAACACAGTGGCCTGGCAGACTGAAGTGTGCTGATTTTAATATGAGGAATCTGTTTGTTTGAACAGATATTTCAATGTTGCTGCATGTCAGAAAATAGGAAGAGATAACGGTTAATTGTCCACTGTGTCCTTCACTGGACCAGCTTGTCTCTCCTGGCACCAAAACTTGTTACTGTGGGTCAGAGAACTTCAAAATTAATACAACACAGAAGGAGGCCATTCAGCCCACCATGTGTCCATGAGCTCTCCAACCTGACAACTTGGAAATAGAGGGAATGATCGGAGCTAGACTGAGAGGGAGAGAAATAAACAGAGAGAAAGACAGTGAATTGAGATAAATAAAGTGAAGAAAGGAAGCGACAGAGTGAATGAGAGCAATGCGTGTCAGATGAATGTGAAGTTAGATCAGGAGACAGCATGAGGAGAAATACACAGAAACGTTTTTTAGAAACTCTCACAGATTGTAAGCCCTTTGTCTGGTGCCATACCCTGTGATCACCATGCTGATACTGGCTGTCATCCCAGATCATTTATCACCAATAACATCCCAGAGCTGAGTAGCTGACAGTGAAACACAATCCAATAGACCAATAGACTGGTTCCAGGGAGAAGGTAAATTTATTTAAATATTCTGAGCCAACAGGAGATTGTAGCCCCTCTAGGCACTGCATTAGAGGCTGGGTGGAATCTCAGTGAAGGGCATCACTGGCAGAGAGGAAATCAGGATCTCAGCTGTGAGTCAAATAACGATTGATAAAGTTTGCACACCACCTCCATGATTTTGTAATTCACATTACAATTTATATAGTTCCACATAGCAAGTGTATTTGAACAATATTGTCTTTTTGTAGTTTTCATATTTTGGTAGATACAGAAAAGCTTTTTATCCTTGTATTTGTGTTGAATAAACGCATTTTATTACTGAGGAAGAAAGGACCTGCTCCGATGTGACAGTCGTCTTCTGAACCGTGCTGGGACCAGAATCCGAGTGAATCCTAACCAAGGCTGTAGATAGAGCTTTAAACTGATTAGGAGTGTGTGTGTGTGTGTGTGTGTGTGTGTGTGTGTGTGTGTGTGTGTGTGTGTGTGTGTGTGTGTGTGTGTGTGTGTGTGTGTGTGTGTGTGTGTGTACGCGCACACGCACGCATGTGGTGGGGGGTGGAGGGGGGTTGCAGTTATAGGGTTTAATTAGAAAAGCCGACTTAAAAGACGAGATAAGAGTACAGAACTCAGGAGAGGCTATTAAAATCTTCAGCACATACACAAATAGGATAAAGCATCTGGAGCTGTTTAACATATCAAACTTCAAGCACACTGCAAGAAGTAATGACAATGAGAAGACGGACGGTTAGTGCAGGACTGAAGAGGTTACAATTGAATGCATGCTGTATGATGAATAAGGTATATGAGCTTGTGGCACAGAATTAAATCAGCAGGTAGGAAGAGATGGGCATCTGAATATTTAAGGATATTTATCCTATCAAAAAGATATGCCGGTGGGCAGAGGGAGTGGATTTGCATTATTAGTAAGAAATTAGATTAAATCAATTGTAAGAAAGGAAGTAAGGTCAGATGGAGTAGAATCTGCGTGGGTAGAATTGAGGAACTACAAAGGTAAGACAACCACAGTTGAAGTCTTGCACAGGGCTCCAAAGAGTAGTCAGGACCTTGGGCACAAGGTAGACCAGGAGATAGAAAAGATGTGAAGGAACGGCAAAGTACAGTACTCATGGGTGATTTCAGTATGCAGGGGCACTGGTAACATTAGATTTGTAGTGGTTCGCAAGAAAAGGAATTTTAGGAATGTTTATGAGATGGCTTTTGGAGCAATTTCTGGTGGAGCCCACTCGGGAACAGATGATACTGGATTTAATGACGCAGGATTCGTAATGGAGATTAGGGTGAAGGTAAACTTCGGAAGCAATGATCAGAACATGATTGAAATTATTCTGCAATTTGAGAGAGAGAGAACATAGAATCAGAGGTAACAGTATTTCAGCTGAATTAAGGCAACTACAGAGGCATAAGGGAGCAGCTGGGTAGAATTGACTGGGAGAGGGGTCAAGCATGAAAGACAGGGGAACAGCAATGGCAGCAGATACCAAGATTAATTTAGGAGTCACAGCAGGGATTCTTGCCGAGGAATAGAGAAATGGTACAGGGAGGACGAGGCAGCCAGGGCTGACGACGGAAGTCAGGGATTGCATACAAGCAAAAGAGCAAGCATATAATGTGGTGAGGGGCAGTGGGAAAGTAGAGAAATGGAAACTTACAAAGACTAACAGACGGGAAAAAAGGACAGAGAAGATTAGATATGGAGGTAAGCTAACCAGTAATACAAAGGAGACTGTAAGAGGATCTTTAGATATATAAAGTGCAAAAGAGAGGGACAAGTCAATATGGACCATTGGAAAATGATGCTGGAGAGACAGTAGTGGAAAACAAAGAAACGAATGAGAAACTAAATATTCAATGTTCATGGTGGAAGACACGAGTAATTTCCCAAACATTGAAGAGAGTAAGAGGGCAGAGCTGAATATGGTGGCCATCACTAAGAAGAACATGCTAGAAAACTGAATGGCCTGAATTTGGATAAATTACGTGAACCATATGGACTACACCCCAGCATTGTAAGGGAGATAGCTAAAGAGGTAGTGCAAGTGAAAGTGGTAATCTTTCAGGAATGACTAATATCAGGAATGGCTGGAAAATTGCTAACGTGACACTCCATTTAATAAGGGAGTTAGGCAGAAGATGGAAAATTACAGACTGATTAGCCTAACCTTGTTTGTGGGTAACATACTGGAATCCATCGTGAAGGAGGGGATTTCTGAATACTTGGAAGTATATAGCAAAATAGTGCATAGTCAGCATTGTTTCATCAATGGGTGGTCATATCCAGCTGGAATACTTTGAGGGAGTAACGAGCAGATTTGACCAAAGAGAACCAAGAGATGTTATCCACCTGTTTCTTTAAAATCCTTTGATAAGGTGCCACGCAGAAGGTTGTTGAGAAAGATTAGGGCCCCTGGTGTTACAGGCAAGGTGCTAGCTTGGATAGATGCATGGCTGTCAGACAGAAAGCAGAGAGTGGGGATAAAGCATTCATTGACAAGTGGTATTCTTCAAGACTCAGTGTTGGGGCCACAAAATTCGCTTTGTGCATTAATGGTCTACATGAAGGAATTGAGTGCATTCTGACTAGGTTCTCAAACAGTACAAAAATGGAATAGAAGGATATGTAGCATCGAATAGGTGATTCAGCTGCAGGAGGGTGCAATAGCACCCTCTAGCACCCCTCTGATGTTCGCCTTCCAGACCACTAACCTTGGGTTACAACACATCATCCTCCGGCATTTCTTCCATCAACAGTCAGACGACACCACCAGAGATATACTAACCTCCCCACCCCTATCAGAATTCTACAGAGACAATTCCCTTCACCACTCCCTCGTAGGTTCACGGGCCCTACCTTCCACATCTCAACAAGCCACCTTCCACTCCTGGCATCTTCCCTTGCCAGTGCAAGAGGCATGAAACCTGTGCCAACAACTTCCTCCTCACCTCAATCCAAGACCCAAAAGGATCCTCCCACATCAGGCAGAGAAGATCCTGTGCATCCAAACACCTCATCTCCTCTGTCCATTACTCCTGGTCTCCTCTACACTGGGAAGACAGGACGTCAACTTGAGAACGGTTCAGGGAACACTCCGTCAGACACCCAACAACGCCACTTCCCTGTGGCTGAATACTTCGCCTCTCCCACATCTCCTCCAAGGACATGCAAGTCCTTGGCTTCCTCCACTGCCACATTCTAGCCACCAGACGTCTTCCACATTGGAACCCTTCAACCACACGGTATCCGGCTTAATGTCACCAGCTTCCTCATCTCCTCTCCCTCTCCCACTTCATTCCTGATAAAAGCTTTATGACTTAAACGTCGAATATCCTGCTCCTCAGAGTCCGCCTGGCTTGCTGTGCTTTTCTAGCAACACACTTTTCGACTCAGATCTCCAGCATCTGTGGTCGTCACTTTCTCCTGCTGAAGGAATTACACAGGTTAGGGGAGTGAGCAAAGAAGTGGCAGGTGGAGTATAATGTGGGCAAGTGTGAGGTCATGCAGTTTGCCAGGAAAAATAAAAGCATGGACTATTTTCTAAATAGCGAGCTAGTTCAGAATGCGGGGGAGGGGGGGGGGGGGGATTGGGGGGATGTTGGGGTATGGTGGTTGCTAGTCCAAGGATCTTGAAAGGTAAACCTGCAGGTTGTCAGCAGTTGGGAAGGCAAATAAAATGATTCCATTTATTTCAAGAGGGCTTGAATATAAATGCAGGGATGTACTTCTGACACTCTATAAGATTTTGGTCAGGCTACAGTTGGATTATTGTGCACAGGTTTTGGTCCCATATCTCAGGAAGGATGTACTGGCCCTGGAGCATTTTCTGATAAGATTCACGAAAGTGGTCCCAGGAATGAAAAGCTTAACATATGAAGAACATCTGAGGGCTCTGAGTCTATATTTGATAGAGTTCAGAAGAATGTTAGGAGGTCTAATTGAAACTTACAGAACATTGAATGACTTGAACAGGGTGGATCTTGGGAAGATATTTCCAATGGAGGGGAGACTAGGACCGAGGGGACAGAGTAAAGAGCAGACTTCTTCAAAATCAGCTAAAGACGAACCTCTTCAGCCAGAGAGTGATGAATCTATGCAATGCACTGCTACAGAAGGCTGTCGAGGCCAGGTAATTGAGTATATTTAAGAGTAAGACAGGTAGGTTCTTTATTGTAAAGGGGATGAAGGGTTACAGATAGAAAGCTGAAGAATGGTGTTGAGAAGCTTAACAGCCGTCATTGAATGGCGGAGCAGGCTCAATGGGCTCATTCCAGATGTATCCTGGAATTTTATCTGCTTATGATTTTTAAAGAGTAACATCCCAATATTGATGACTGGGAAATATCATGTTCCCTCCCTCCAGTCTCTGCAGCCATGTCCCCAATAATATAATCACACTGAAACTGAAAAGCAGTGCATTGTAGTTAATCACAGTTGATTGACATCGACAACATTAACAACATGACACTCACGTGCCCTCTCTGATCCTCGGCTCACCATCTGAATTGTGTTTCACGTCATATTCTCTGTTTACATATCCATGCTATGTGTCCGTTATAACTCATGTTGTCAAAGGCACATTTGCCTGTCAGATTATTGACGAGAAAAGTTCTCTCGAAATTTTACTGACATTATAATCACTGATCAGTAGTTACAGACTGTATGTTTCCATTTATAAACGGAGAAACTTGTTTATGTTCTGACAATCCTTTGACATTTCTCCCATATCCAAGGAAGATTGAATGATTACACGCAATCAATCTACCATCTCCAATATTCCTTCCCTCAGCCACCCTCACATATGCCAAGCTGAATGAGTAAATTTTAAACATTCTTTTAAATTTTAATAAAGTCAATATTGAACTCAAAGAGGTTAAATTGAGCTATTTGTTCAGTGACTGTGATTAATGTCAATCTCCATGGATCCTAATTAACTATCGTTAAAAGATAAATGAACTCTGTTCAATGTGCTATCCCATAGTGTGAGTAGGAGCATCACATACAGCACTAACGGGGATCTGAAGCTCGAGAGAGAGGGGGAGAAGACATCAGAATCTGAGAACATTAGACAGGAATGTTACAATAATGATTCATAATCTGAAGACCGTGGATTGGAATGTTCCAACAATGGATCCGAATCTGAGAACATTACACTGGAATGTTCAAACAATTGACAGGAGTTTATCCTCGGGTCTTCAATGGCTTTCTCAGCCTTGGATATCCTCAGCATCACGGATCTAGGATATCCTTTGGATTATTCAAGGTGGTTACTATACCATCTTGGCCATAGTTGGTATTTAAAATCTGATTGAAGATTTGTAGCTCGGGTATCCGTTGTTGTGGTTCTGCTCGCCGAGCTGGAAGTTTTTGCTGCAAACGTTTCGTTCCCTGGCTAGGGAACATCATCAGTGCTGTTGGAGCCTCGTGTGAAGCGCTGCTTTGATGTTTCTTCCGGTATTTATATTGGTTTGTTCTCGCCGCTTCCGGGTGTCAGTTTCAGCTGCAGTGATTTGTATATCATAGGACAAGCCAGACAGAGAACAGCCAGAGAATTCCGAGAAGCATGGCATTCATCCCCAAACTCCATCAACAGACACATTGACCTGGACACCATATACAAACCACAACAGCACTGATGATGTTCCCTAGCCAGGGAACGAAACGTTTGCAGCAAAAACTTCCAGCTCGGCGAGCAGAACCACAACAATAGTTGGTGTTCCTTGTAAGTCATTATATTTGTCTACTAAACCAGGTTGAACTGGATTTCTGCTCATGATATGTACATTTTGGAAAGTGCAAGTCAATATCTTCAGTTCCAAATATTATATATATTATAACTATGAAACAACGATTTATAAATTACTCACTGATATGCGAGAAGGAACCAGACTCTTCTCAAACTCCATAATCCATTTTGTCCTTCACAGATTTACATCTCTATGTCCTCTCCACTCACCAATCCTGTCGAATACCACCATCATGATATCCCAGTCTCGTCCTCAGTCTTTGTGCAACTTCTGAATAAACCATTTGTGCCTATGTTCAATCCGGATGCAACAGTTTCACGTTACTTGTAATCACATGTACGTCATTAAATAATTGATCTTGAGAATGTTTAACTTGTTCGATGCACGTAAAGGAAGACAGTTTATGGTGGTCAAGCCGTTGACTCATAATCTGGAGCCACAGAATAATGGCCTGTTGATATATCATGAAGGAAATTGGGGAGTTTAAAAGCAACCATTATCATTTGTTATGAAAAACGATCTGATTGCCTCAAGTCCTTTAGGGAAGTCAATGTGTCATGCTTACCTCGTCAGGTTTCCGGGTGACTTCTGTGATGAACACGTAGGTGTACTGTACCTTTGAGAGAAAAAAAAACAACAATAACTACCTGACAGCACCAAGAGTTCTGAAAATAGATATAATGTATCATTTGGTCGAACAACCCGATTAGCTCAAATTCAGCAAAACATTTTAAAATATGCCTCAAAATACCAACCTTCAATCAAGTATTAATTTGTTATATTGGCAATCGTAACAGCCAATGATACAGTCCAAGAGTTTGGCGGTACAAGACCATGGAAAATTGAACAGTTTAGAGGAGAACTGCCAAGCAACCATCATGCAAAGACTGCCTGAAAAATAGCTCTCCTTTGGGTACCCTTATTGATTAGTAACTAGTGAAGTAGAGTCCCCAAGAAGAAAAGGAGACAGGAATATGGAGAAGAATCGAAAGCTTCCTCGTTTTGAGATAAGAAATTTTGTTTTGTAAATCTTGATTAGGAGTCTTATCGGCCTAGGATTGTGGAGGGGGAAGGTCAAAGAGAGGTTAGCGGAAGAAGTTGTAAATAGTTGTTCATTTATTATTCTCTGTTATACTTTAAGGAATAAAGATATTAATTTTTACTTTAAATAGATTTGGTCTCTAGAATTATCACCGATTACAGCATGGGATAAATCTTTTCTCCGTTGTTGGTTTTAATTAAGCATGAAGATTTATCATGTGTTGTAACACTACAAACCCACTTCAATGTGTTTTACTCTTTACGGTACTGTGGAACAACTGAACCAGCCACTCAGTTCAAGATCTGCATAACATGCTGCACTGGCCAGAGCTTCATACATCCTGTGAGAGAAGAATAAAGGTAAAGATAGCTCCGTTTCTCTGCCCGTTTTCTGTATTGCTGCATCTCATTTCAATTCAGATACGTGATCATCCCCTATTTTAGGTGCATTCAATCTCATTGAAATTCTCCCTGAGAGAGATGCACATCTACATAGGTATCTCTGGTGCTGACTTTATTGATGCTGACGTCCAGATGTAAGGGAATTATAAATTCCATGTCAGTCGTAGTGCATAGAGAAGGAATGGCTTTTTGTGGCACTGGAAAGAAATGGCGATGTCTAAGTGAGAGAAAAGATGTTTTTTGACAATCCCTGAGAGTGTTGTTGAGGCAGTATTTGGGGTACTGTGGATATAATTTCTCTCAAGTTTCGCCAGACTAATCCCTGGGATGATGGCACCATGAGCAGTGAGTGAAGCTCAGTGAGATAATAAGAGATTGCATTGAAAATTAAGGGGGATGGACAATCACTCATGATGTTCTAAACAGACACTGATACAGTGATAAGTTCCATGGCTTTTTTTCACTCAGATTACATGATTCTCGATAGCTTAAGAAGCCTCTGAGACCGTTCGACTCAACCATTCTCACTCCCTATTTCAACTGAGACAGAGAGAGAAAGGGGGGGGGGGGGCGGGTGGGAGAGAGAGAGAGAGACAGAGACAGAGGTTCAGGAAATGGCTTGATCATCTGAATTACCTGATCCTGTTCCTTTTGTCCTCATTTCAGTGAATGCAAAGTTAATGGCTGTAATTTCCCTGAATGTTCTTTTATTGAACGTTGCAAACAGAGGGGGTAAAGTATTTTGTGAGTCATCTCTGGTTAAGTTATGGCGACTGTATTCACGGTGAATCTGGGTCTATAATATCACCAACAAATGAAGCACAAGTTGCAGAGAGGAAATAATCTGTAAAGAGACCAGAGTCGTCTGTCGAAACAAATAACATTTTCCAACTGACACCAAACAATGTGTGACAGTCTTGAGGGACTGAATGAGATCCTGTATTACTGTTGACCAGGTATTTTGGGCAAGTGGCCTCCATCTGTTCCTTGCAGGAGATGTGAGGGGTTGACTAGAACATAGCAACACAGGACTGAGCAGCAGGAGTGGGCTATTAAATACTTTGTCACCGCTTCATGTGCTTTTGCTCAAAGCAGCATGTTTCTGTCTGTATACCATTTTACGACATACCAAAAACAAATTTTAATAAATGCAAACATCCAGGCACCACAATCCTCCGGGGAAGGGAATTTCCACTTGAACAGCCTTTTGAGAATTTCTCATTTGTATTCCAACAAATGTTGGAGGGTCACTATGTCCTTTCCGAGTCCCACTCCTCCACTGGTTACACCCATCTTAAATGCAGTCATTTTAGTGAGGTGGCCAATGATTAAGGTCTCAGACTCCGCCATTTTCTAGAAAAAATGTGAGACACAGAATGTTGAACTCATAACAAATGGTAAAATGATAGAGTTCCCCAAAATGTTATTCTGCCTTTGAAGTTATTCTGATCACACCATCTCTGGTAGTGGGATTTCTTTCTGGAACGGTGGGATTTGGCTGAATTCCATTCATTTCAGGCAGTGGAGTGATTTAAATGAATCCTCACTAGGAATCCTTTACAAGCGGTAAAGATGACGTGAGGATTTTATGATCTCACAGTTTGCTATGGGGCGGAACAAAGTAAGAGAGAGGGATCAATCGGCTGCTGCTTCTCAGACAGGGAACATTTTTATCCCTCTCTGTGTTGGAACATGCAATTTTGTCACTGAACACCAAACAGGACCATGTGCGATCTCCTGGAATATTCTCTGGAAAACCTGATTCTGGATTATATGTAGGTGCGTCATTGCTCTTGTAGTACACAATTTCTTCCAATCGCAAAAAAATGTCCCCACTTTATAATTTGAAGACATGCTTACATGTAAATATCGGTAGGTGTCTTTATAGTATGTGTGTTAATATCAATACATATTTTTCTTAAAGTTTATTCTCTAGCTTTAGTCTCCCTGACAGGAGATAATATGCATCCAGCTGATACACTTTTCAGAAAGACATGGATGGTTCAATACTATTTCTCAGGTAAGATCAAAACTGATAATCCCCCATAACAAAAGGCCGGCATTCCAGGAATGAGTAAAGGGAAACCTCTTTGAAAATCTTCGAAAATAATTATATCTTTTTATTTTAGTGTTAGGGGATCAATCCTGCACACAGGACATCGGGTGAGGTCTCAGCAATTCCCTGTCCAGATGCAGTAAAACATTCCTGTCATTAAACCTGATACCTTTTGCCAAAATCAGCATCATTCCACTTACCTTCCAAATCATTTGCTGCATCTGACTTCATATGATTCATGTCGCAAGAACATGGAAACCTCCGTAACACAGAGTTCGGCAATCTCTCTCCATTTAAATTGTTTGCCATTGTTTCATCCTTCATTCCGAAATAGACAACTTACCTTATGTTGTTTCTGCAGAAGGTTTGCTCACTAACCTTCCCTGCCTGTATCACATTGCAGACTCACTACCTCCATTTGACGACACATTGAATGACCACCTTGGTGTACGAGCTAATTGAGCTCAAAGCCATTCCCTCCCCTTCCTCCAGACCTGATCTCTGAGGCATTCCATCAGTTACAGCTTTGCAGGTTGAAAATAAACATTTATCTCTACTTTCTGTTTCCTGTAAGCGACAGCTTCCCTGTTCCTGTGTAGCGGCTCAGGTGGGTTGAATGGCCTCCTCCTGGACTGTGTAGTGTACTGTATGAGCTGAATCACTTCATTCTATACTCCTGTGTAATACCTTAGAGGGGCGGAATGGTCTCCTCCTGTGTCATTGTAACGATCCTGTCTGACTGAATGGAGTTTTCCCCAATCCTGTAACAGCATCGAGGGGTGGATTGAGGGAACAACACATGGGGTAGGGACAGCAGTATATCTCTATAAGAGCCTGGAGGAGTGGATTGAGGGAACAACACATCGGGTAGGGACAGCAGTGTATCTCTGTAAGAGCCTCGAGGAGTGGATTGAGGGAACAACACATGGGATGGGGAAGACGTTGCCCATTCGGCTTTTCCATTCAGAATGTTCATGGCTGATCCGAGTGCATCTGACCATCCATTTCATGTCTGTTCCCAATAAACACTGACCCTTCTGTCCAGTAAAGATCAGTCGAGCTCAGCCTTGAATCTCTTCAATAACTGAGTCTTCACTGCTCCCTGAGGATGAGAACACCACAGGCAGCACAGCACTAAAGTGAAAGGGACGTCATTATTTCATTGTGGGTCTGTTATTTGAAAACTGTGTTAGCTGAACATCAAATCACCACCTCTTTTCAGACATAAGAATAGAATAATTAGGAATAATTAGGAGCATAATCCATTCCGGGCTCCAAACCTATCACACATTCCCACTGATCCTTTCCAATCAAATATGAATTGCACCCAGCCTCTGCTGCTGTCTCAGGAAGAGAATGCCTGATAGCACAATACCGCAGGAGCATTAAGGAAATGAGCAGATTGAGGCCATTCAGCTTATTGAGTCGGAACTTCCGTTCAATAATTTCTTATATGTACCTCGACCTCATTCTTCTGCCTTCTACCTGGAATCCTTGATCCCTTTACAAATCAAAAACATATCGAATTGTGTCTTAATGATACTAGTGTCTGGCCTCTGTGTATCCTTATATGAGTAACTTTGCTTGTGTGTGTGTGTGTGTGTGTGTGTGTGTGTTTGTGTGTGTGTGTGTTTGTTTGTGTGTGTGTGTGTACCTGTGTGTGTCTGTGCCTCTGTTTGTTTGTGTCTGTATGTGTGTGCACCTGTGTGTGTGTGTGTGTGTGTGTTCATGTGCTTGTTGTCTGTGTGTTTGCGCGTCTACATCAGTCTGTCTGTGTTTCAGCCTATGTTTTGATCTATATTTATGTCCATTTGTATGTGATTGCATATGTATTTGTGTGTTTATTCGTTTATGTATACCTATCCCCTGGTAAGTATTGTGTGTGTTCATCTTTGTCTTTCTGTGCATCTCTGTGCAGGGAGGTATCTGTGTATTTTTTTTGGAAGTGTAAGGACTGTTGTTGGAACTGTCAGTGGGTTTAAATTGAGAATCGTCTTTCACTGAACATTGATCCTTAACTGGTCAGTAGGACGTGGATGTTTCGGATACTCCACACGAGGTGTCCTGGTCCTCTCCAGCTCTTCAAGATTCTCCCCACATGGAGGGGGAGGGGAGTGAGGGAACGGATATCGGATACTCCACTAAACGGCTTGGCCCTTTCTATCCTATTCAGGCTGTTTCGCCTCGAATTGGAGAAAGGGATGGAGGGAGAGTGGGAATGGGTGACCTGGCTGTTTGTGCTGATATAAGTAGGGGGAGTTGTGAGGTGTTTGGAATGAGTCAGTCGACAGTTTTGAATCCATATGGTATTATTAGTTGCTGAAATCAATACTGAGAGTGGTAGTGCCTGAGCCTTATTTGCAGACAGAGCGTGAACCTTGTTTGGGATTAGGTGCTATAACAGATATACAGTGAGTGTGAGGGAGCAGAGAGTATATGGTAACTCTTATCCTAACAGAGTGAGGAGGATATTGTTGCTTGTTCAGTATTGTGGGCCATTTCTTCAGATCCTCTCAGCGTCGAGGTGAGCCTCCCTGAATGTCTTGTACAAATCTGTCACTACTAACGACACAGACCTCTCCCTCAGCTTCCAGTGACTCAGTTTAGGTAGAGTTTACAGATAGCAAGGAGAAGCAAATATCGGTGTGTTATATATTGAAATCAAAACGGTAGCAGAAAATTTGAGCATCATATGCTCTGAAAATTAGATAGGAAAATATTGTGGGTACCGCAGTCTTATTGAATGGTCTCAAGTTGTATCTAAGCTGCGTTAATTATGACAGCTGAAGCAGTGAAAAATAAGTTCCGTAAGTGTATATGAGGTGGGTTGAAGAGTATGTTGTGAAGCAAAGTAGAGAGCAGGTTATTTTGGATTTGATGTTGTATGGTCAGAATGATGAATTATTAACCTTGGTCTGAAGCAGCTTTTAAGGGATAATGGCATTTATAAGATGCATTTTACAAGGTGTCTGCATGCAATATAGAATACTTGAATATTCTAGTCAAACGCCATGGAAGACTGGAGGCTAGAGTGTCAAGATATCGTCAGTGAATTTGGAAAGTACAACATAACATTCAGTGGGAGACAAGCAATGGTTATTAGAGCCATAGAGTCCGACAGCATGGAGACAGGCCCATCATCCCAAACTGGTCCATTCCAACCAAAATGCCCATCCACGCTAACCCCATTTCCCTGCAATTGCCCCTTATCTTCAGATTAGATTAGATTACTTACAGTGTGGAAACAGGCCCTTCGGCCCAACAAGTCCACACCGACCCATCGAAGCGCAACCCACCCATTCCCCTACATTTATCCCTTTAGCTAACGCTAGGGGCAATTTAGCATGCCAATTCACCTGGCCTGCACATCTTTGGACTGTGGGAGGAAACCGGAGCACGCGGAGGAAACCCACGCAGACACGGGGAGAATGTGCAAACTCCACACAGTCAGTAGCCTGAGTCGGGAATTGAACACAAGTCTCTGGCGCTGTGAGGCAACAGTGCTAAGCACTGTGCCACAATCCTTCTAATTCTTTCCTATCTGTGTGTTTTGCAAATGCTTTTTTTTTGCAAATCCGCCTCAACCACTTCTCATTCCACATGCGTAACAGCCCCGTGTTAAAAAGTTGTTCCTCAGGTCCCCTTTTATTCTGTCCCCTCTGACCTTAAACTGATGCCCTCTAGTCTGTGATTGCCCAACCCTGGGAAAAAAAGACTGGGTGCATTCACTCTATCCATGCCTGTCATGATCTTATAGACTTCAATAAGATCCACCCACAGTCTCATGCACACAAAAGTAAAAAGTCCTGGCTTGTCCAACCTCTTTCAATAACTCAGACCATTGAAACCTTGGCAACATCCTTATAATTCTTTTCTGCACTCTTTCCAGTTTAATAACGTCCTTCCTATAGCAAAGTGAACAAAACTGACCATAACACTGCCAATATGGCCTCACCAGCATCCTGTATAACAGTAACATAGCTCCCTCATTTTGATTCTTAGTGATATAAACCGATTAAGGCCAATGTGCCAAAAGCTCAATTCACTGTCTACCTCGGAATCAAATTTCAGAGAACCATTCACCTGAATTCCAAGGTCCCTCTGTCCCACTACACTCCTTAGGACCCAACCATTCACCATGAAACTCCAAACTTGATTTGACTTTCTAAAATGCAAGAACTTATACTGATCAATATTAAAATCCATTTGCCATTTTACAGCCACTTCTCCAGCTGATCAAGATACTGCTGTAATTTCTGAAATTTCTGATAACCTTCCTCACTCTCCATGATGCCGCCTGTTTTAGTGCCGTCTTCAAACTTACAAATCATGCCTGTACATTCTCATTTAAATCATAGATACATGTAATATGTAGTGGTGCCAGCATCAACCCCTAAGGCATCCCACTATTCACAGGCCTCCAGTCTGACAAGCATGTTTCCATTATTAATCTCTGCTTTGTAATATCAAAAGTCAATGTTGTACCTAATTTGCCAGCTCTCCTTCAATTCCATGCGATCTAACCTTACAGAGCGGCGTACCATGTGAAACGTTACTGAAGGACGTACGATAAACCATCTAGACAACATATATAACCCGGACCTCCTCAATGTTGCTGGTCACTTTAGCAAAGAACTCCAACAAAATTGTGAGTCATGATCTCCCTTACACAAACTCCCGTACTGAATTTGATGAAGGGCTTTTGCTTGAAACATCGATTTTCCTGCTCCTCGGATGCTGTCTGACCTGCTCTGCTTTTCCAGCACCATTCTAATCTTACTCCGAACCACACCCTGTCTTATCAAGTGCATGTATATCCAATCTCTCCGAATCTTCTAAAATAACCTACCCACTAGCTTTTAGGATTACTGGTCTTTAGTTCCCAGGTTTATCTTTGCAGCATTTCTTGAATACGGGCTCAGCATTCGCTATGCTCCAGTCGTCCAGGACCTCACTCTTTGGCGAGCGATGATAGAAAAGAGGCAAGCAATGCTCCCACAATTTCTTCTCTATGCTCCTATCCTCCTGCAGTGTTCCTGAATATAACTGGTCAGGACCAGGAGGTTTTAGAAATGCTGCAAAGTCTGGAACATACGTCTATTTATTTCAGGTACGAACACGAAAGAGTGAGAAAGTGACTCAATGATGGTTAACATAACAAATTCGAAAACATGAAAAGGAAATCAAAAAGAGAACATACCTGCTAACGAACAGGAACACAAAGACTGCATCAATCTACGATCTATATTTCAAAGGAAACAAAATAAAAGCAAGATCAAATGTGGAAATTTGTAATCGGGAGAGGAGAGGTCATTGTGGACAACAGGGAAACGGCCAAGAAAACAACCAGTTACTTTGCATTTGTCTTCATGGAGGAAGATCCAGAAAATCACCCAGTAATACCAAGTGATCATATCAGACTCCTGGAGCTAAAGACATAGAGTCAATTCATATCAGTAACAAGGTAGTATTTGAACATGGAGCTGGATTGAGCATTGCTAAGTCTGACGAAACAGATGTACTTCCTATCAAAATGTCGGAAATAAATCACCAATAGTAGTATTAATTGCACTGCCGATGACTGTGTTTATTTTCCTGCACATTCTGCAGAGACCGGAAACTATTGTGGATAAACGTGAATCAAGCTCTATAGGTGAATGGAAGGGATCCAAACAGATAAAGGGAAAAAGAGGGTGGAGAACTGCAGACCAGTTAAATTAAGATTTGCAGTGAAACTGTTGGAATCCATTACACAGGATGGCATTTTTTGTTATCTAGAAACTAACAGCTACAATGGAGAGAATCAGCATGCATTTCTGAGAGAGAAATCATACTTGATAAACTTTGGAATTGTTTGAAGTAATTTCTTACAGCATCGATAATGGGGAATCAGTAGAAGTGGCATACATTGGATTTTCGGAAGGGTTTCTAAAAGATCTCAGTGAATTCGTAAATGCAATGAATGTGAAGGGTATTTGGAGGAATGCATGTAAGTGGGAAGTTAAAGTTTGGTTCGCCTCCATTTAAGAGAGTCAGAACATTGATGTAAATACATGTTGAAGCAGTTTCACAGCGTGTTGGTGGGACTGTACCTGGAGTATTGTGTACAGTTTTGGTGACCGCAGAGGAAGTGCAATGGACATTCTCCAGATTAATCCCTCAGATGGTGAGATTGCCTGGTGAGGAAACTCGGTCTGTGTTCTCTCGAGTTTCAAACATGAGAGGTGGGTCACAGTGAATTTAGAAAATTCACAAAATATATGACAACTTGGCAATTAACAGGACGCTTCCCTCGCTGTCTATTCCACATTCAAGGCAAATAATGGCAGGATCTGGGACAGGCCAGTTAAGACGGCAATATGGTGGAAAAACTTCACTTGGAGGGGGCTAACTAACACAGGGGCATGGAAACCTACTGACAGGCAAGGTAAGTGAAAATCTCCAGATATTCTCCAAGTGTGTCCAGCGGAACAGAATAACCAGGGAACAGGTGGGACTCATTAGTGAGTTGCCAAGTCGCAGCCAAATCAACTTTAGTGGTAGGAGACAGAGGGTGGTGGTAGAAGGCTGATGTGCGATTGGAGGCTCGTGTCCAATGGTGTACCTCGGGGATCAGTGCTGTGTCTCTTAATATTTCTGAATCGGAAGTGTTGGTGTTGGACTGGGGTGGACAAAGCTAAAAATTGCATAACACCAGGTTATAGTCCAAAAGATTTATTCAGAGGCACTAGCTTTCGAAGTGCTTCATCCAAGCGCACAACCACCTGATGAAGAAGCAGCGCTTCGAAAGTTCGTGCCTCCAAATAAACTTGTTGGACTATAAGCTGGTGTTTCCTGATTTTAAACCTTATCATAAAGGATGCAGCTGTGAATCTGGACGAGGGGTGGGGGTGCCATAAGTAAGTTTGATACAAAGATTAGCCGGGTGGTTGGCAGTGAGAAGGAATGTCTTATGTTATAGGAAGATACAGATGGAATGGTCAGATGGTCACATCAATAGTAGATGGAATGTAACCCTGATAAACATGAGGTCATGCACTTTGGAAGAAGGAACCAGGCAGGGAAGGAATCAATGAATGGCAGCACAATAGGAAGCTCAGAGTGTGCTTCTCCACATATCCGTGACTGTGGCTGGACAGGGTAACACACAATTTGAGAAAGCGTATGGGAGCGTAAACACAGCCTTCACACATCGAAGCATAGATTATAAGAGCTATGTGGAATTTTCGTTAGCCAAGATGGAATACTGTGTGTCGCTCTGGGAGCTACATTACAGGAAGGATGTGAATGCACTGGAGGGGGTGTCGAGGAGATTCACCAGGATGTTCCCTTGGATGGAGCACATCAGCTATGGAGAGGGGCTGGATAAGCTCGGGTTGTTTAGTTTGGAGCAGAGAAGGCTAAGGGGGACGTGAATCAGGAGGATAAGATTGCGAGGAACATGGACCGGGTGGACAGACAGCAACTGGTCCTTTTAGTCAAAGGGACACACTTTTGAAGTGAAGGGTTTGAGGCTTAGTGAGAATGTGAGGACTGTTTTTCACACAAAGTATGTTGGGGTCTGGGATGCACTTCGTGAGAGGGGAATTGTCATGGTTACGTCAAAACCTAGAAAATGCATGGGTGTGCACTTGAAATGCCAAAAGATTCACAGCGACCGGTTTTGTATTGGAAAGTGGGGCTAATGTAGACCGTGCTGTATTTATGATAGTGCAGAGTCTGTGCTTCTGTGATTCTATGGCTGTGAAAGGTCAATCATTCAGTAGATTAAGATAGGAATTAATCAGTTTCTGAAGAATATCTTCTCAAAGTGTATAGGAGTGAACTTGTAATATCTTTTGAAAATACGTCAATGGCAAAATTAAGAGAAAAAGGTGTAGCTTCCTTACAGTCTGATACCAGGCAATTGAGGACAGGTATATAGCAGATCAATGGAGCAAATACTTCAGTTATGCCTTCACAGAAGAAGAAAAAAAAACAAAAATAAAATTTCCTCGCAATACTAGGGAACTTTAGCCTGGTGAGAAAATGGGAATGGAATGAAATTATCCACTAAAACGTTTAATAGAAAATATTGGACTGAAATTAATGGGCATAGACAAAGTTAGCAGAGGTTTATGAAATAGGAATCATACTTGAGAAAATGGCTGTTAGCAAAATTATGGAGAAGGTATCAACGCAACACGATTGGAATCTCAGAAAGATTTTTGATAAAGCCCCACGCCTTTTGCACAAATTCGAATCCTATGGGACTGGGGATAATATATTGTTTGTATTTTAGAATGGGAGAGCTGGCAGTAAACATTGAGTAGGAATAAAACCATGTTTTTTGAATGGAAGGCTTGGAGGATATAACAAGGATCGAGATTTGGCATTCAGCTATTACCAATACACATCACACCTTTGGTTGAGGGGCTCAATTGCAATATTCCCAAGTCTGCTGACAACACTAAATGATATCAGCTTGTGGTTGGATGAGGAGGATGTTAAAAAAGGCTCCGAGGTGATTGAGACGAGTGCAGTGACTAGGCAAATATCTGACAGATGGAGAGCAATGCAGAGATGAGAGGTTGTGTACTTTGATAGGATCAATTGAATGGCAGCCTATCATTTGAAAAGGGATTGATTGAAACATGTTGATCTATAAATGAACTTAAGCTGCATTTTTGTTTATTTCTGCGCAGCCTTCTGAGTCCATGTAGTGCAGTGAGTTCTGATCACGGAAATCAATACTGGGAATGGCATTGGCACGCTGTATACAGTGTACATAGACCCAGCACGTGGGAGCTGTAACATTGAACAAAATCTGGATCTCCCTGTACACCAGTCACTGAAAGCAATATTGCAGGAGCAGAAAACAAGTAGGAAGATAAATGATTTATTCACCTTCATTTCAGGGGGATTTAGAATACAGGAGCAAGGGTCATTTACTGCAACTGTACAGGGCCTTGGTGAGACCCCATCTCGAAAATTGTGCACTGTTGTGTGCAGTTTTGGTATCTTACCTAATAAAGGGCAACCCTGCCATTGAGGGAGTGCAGTGAAAGATGACCAGACTGATATCTGGGATGACAGGTTAGTTGTGGGAGCAGAGTTTGGGGTGACTGGGCTTTAGGAAAATGTGTGGAGAGTTCAGTGAGATATATAAACCTCTGACAGGGTGTGACAACTTTGAAGCAGGGATGATAGTTCACTTTATACAAAACGGTTCACGAATCGCATTGTCGTCAAATCGTACTTTTTGTCAGAGAACTCCCTATATATTGATGGGCCGAAGGCACTATATTTCATAATGTTTAAACATATTTTGAGATATGAACATTGTGTGGGGAAAACTGCATTGAGGAGATGTTCGGCCATGAACTAGCATGGAGAAAGCTCAATGTGCTGAATGACCTCCTCCTCTCCCGATGTTTCTGTGCAATCTGTGGGAAAGCTCTGTGCAAAAGCCGTGGCGGCACAGTGATTAGCACTACTGTCTCACAGCGCCAGTGACCCGGGTTCCATTCCCGAAACATGCGACTGACTGTGTGGAGTTTGTACATTCTCTCCGTGTCTGCGTGGTTTTCCTCCGGTATCCTGCCACAGTCCAAAACTGTGCAGGTTAGGTGAATTGGCCACGCTAAATTGCCCGTAGCGTTAGGTGTAGGGGAACGGGTCTGGGTGGGTTCCATTCGGCGGGTCGGTGTGGACTTGTTGGTTCGAGGGGCCTGTTTCCACACTGTAAGTAATCTAACCAAATCTAAATGTTGTCACAAGCTCTCAGATGTTAGGAAGGATGTCTATGCAGGGTCAACAGGACCGTGTTTCCCATTCCCTTTCCTTGAACGAGGTTGAAGCCGGGTGTTCTGTCAGGTTTTATCCTTTAAGACCTCAGAGTAGTTTGATACGAATGAGTGTCTCACTTGGCCGATTCAGAGACCATATCTGTGCGGCTGGAGTCACTTTTCGGCCTGACCAAGAAAGCACGGGAGATTGACTTCCTGAAAGTACATTGGTGTAGGAGATTGATGTTAACAATCAACATTGAACACAAGATCACTATTACTGACACCAGATTTTAGGTCTCGATATTTTATTACTTATTTTTAACTTCCACCAGCTGCCAAAGCATTGGCCTAGTCTGGATTTGTAATCCAATGATATGTCCACTACAGCACCATCTCCACATGGGGACCTATCGGAAACCACACTGACCTGATTACTTCGGTGCTACTTGACAGCTCTATGAAAAAGTATTCCCACCAATTTGACTGTCAAGATTCGACTGAGGGTGTGGTAAAAGGTCAGATTGTAATTATTCTCCTATTCACGGACGGGACATAGCTGAGTAATTTTCTATATTGCCAGAGAGATGTCAGAGTTGGAGCTGGAATGAAACAGCTTCCCCAGGAACACGGCTTGTTGTGCAGCACAAATCTTCAGTCCTATTGCAGAAATGGGGTCAGGGCCTATTGCCTTTGTCGTATCTACTGTGTTCAGCTGTTTCTTCACATCAGGGGCAGAAAATCGAATTGTTTGAACACTACCATCTGTGATACTGTGGGAATCATGATGAGTGTGAGATGGATCATCATTCACTCAACACGTCTGGCTGAGGATAGTGCAGACACCACATCCTTGACTTTTTTCATTGACGTACAGAGCTGTTCTGATATTTAGGATGGTAATATTTGTGGGGTATTCTGCTCCAGTAAATTGTTTAATAGTTCATCGACATTTATGTTTGCATTTGGCAGGACGACAGAGCTTAGATCTGATCTGTTAGTCTTGGGATCATTTCCCCTCTCCATCAGACATTAGTTCTGCTGGTCGGAATGTAACCAGTTAATTGCAGTAGCTTTAATGGATTGTCAACAAGTTTAGGTTCACGTGATTCCGACCCTGGCATGTTCACCCACACTCATCACTGAACCATGGACCGGCTTGATGGTAATGTTAGACTGATGAATTATCGTCGGTAAAATGTTACAGATTGTCGTTGAGTACAATTCTGTTTCTGCTGCTGCTGTGGTCTACAGCATCAAATGATAAAGCAGTTTGAGTTACAATATCTACAATTCAATTCTACTGACTGTCCCCCAGTTCACACCGAGACCCATTCACCCATCAGACCTGTATTCAGTGACCTAATATGGTTTCTGATGCGGTAACGCTTGCATTTTCATATTCTCATTCTGCTGAGGGCCTCTCCATGGTGTCACTCCTCTAATTTGTTACTTTAACTCAATCCATTTAAAGTAATAATCTAAATCGTTTCTCTTCCACAATGGCAACTTCTGTATTTGAAGTGAATATGTTTCCCTCTGTTATTCTCCCTGAACATGTTTAAGAGCTCTGTAGTGACAGTGTTGCCAGACTTATGTAGTTTCAGAGTCAAGGAACTTGTGCACCATGCGTTATTGTTCAGGTCCCAGTGTACAGCACTCCTAGCTGGACAGGATGTTTGAGCATCTTTGACATCCTTCTTTGGAAATTGTCCAAAAACAGAAATTGCTGAAGAAATTGCTGAAGATATTGCAGCATCTTCTGGAATGAATGCAGTGTTAAACCTTCAGGTCCAATGACATTCTACAAAGCTCTCAGTTTCACAAGCAATTTTGGTATTTTTATTCCCAGTATCCATAGTTACTTGTTTTGTGAAAAATTGTTCTGTGCCTATTCATTTCTGGAGAAACTCAACAGGTCTGTCAGCATCTGCAGAGACAGAGAAACGGCGTTAGTATTTCAAGCCCAGTGTGATACTTCTTCACAAGTGAAAAGCATTGGAAACTGGGCTTTTTTATATCTTGCCAGAGGTGGGAGATTGGTGACAGGGAAAAGAGGGCGTGGCAAAGATAAACCGGCTTTTAGCAGTGGTGAATGTGAAGATGATATAAAATGGGTTTAAATTAAGGTGTGAATGGGGAAAGGGGTTCTCTCTGTTGAGTTGAAGGTAAAGAAGACACAATCACACAAGGTCATAGGGAGGCCAGGGGTGACAATGTTGACTATGTAGCATTATATAGATCTCGCCATAATTACGTTTTTACTGTCGAGATCATCACTTCCTTTAGCCAAAGGATATCAGGTGCTTGACTTCTTATTGGCACTAGTAAGCGATTCATGCTGCCTTAGTTTTGTAATAGAGAGAAAAAACAAATCACAGTATGAAGTTTCGGCTGAGTATTGTTTACCTGTCATGTTTAATATGGTTTCAAATTTGCAGTATTTATCTTTAAATGCTTGTTCTTGAAGTTAGTATTGGATTGAGTGTAGAAGGTTGAGGAATGATGTTATGGAAGTTTCTAAAATCATGAGAGATATCGATAGGGTGAATAGCCAAGGTCTTTTCCACAGGATGGGGGAGTTCAGCCATACAAGGCATAGGTTTAAGGTGAAAGAGGGATGATTTACAAGGGACTCAGGGGACAATGTTTTTACACAGAGGGTGGTGTGAGTATGGTAATGAGCTGCCAGAGTAAGAGTGGTTGATGCCAGTACAGCTAAAACATTTAAAACTCATTTGGACAAACATGTGGATAGTAAACATTTAGAGGCATATGGACCAAATGAAAGCAGGTGGGACGAGTTTAATTTTGAAAACCTGGCCAGCATGGATATTTAGAAAAGCTTCACGCAGGTTCACAATGGTTTTGTGAAAGTGAAATTATACTTTGCCCTGTAAAATCATGCAAAGTATTTCTGGAGAGGCCTGAGAATGTAACAAGCGGACTTGATAAAGGGGATCTGGTAGACACCAGGCTTTCCAGAGTTTTTCCAAAATGTATTACAAAATAAAAGTTCTGACACAAGATAGAAGCTCGTAGGACGATGGAGAATGTATTAACATGGGATGATGATTGGTTAGCACATAGAAATCGGAGAGTCAGGGTTAATAGATCTTCATGATAAAGGTGTATCTGCTGGAGGACCACAGCTATCAGTCCGATGGCATCAGTTATTTACACTCTATACTGATAGTCTGAAGGAGGGAGCTGAGTGCAATGTACATCCGAGTTTGATGATGACACTGAGAATCAAAAGGCTGGCTGTTATTTAATGGAGAGCACTTCCAGAAAAAGAACAGTACAAAGGATTGGAGGGTTCCTGTGTATGAAACATAAAGTTAGCATGCTGATGCAGCAAGTAACTAGGTTGGTTCATTAGCCGGCTTCCAGGAATGTTAGGGTTGTTTTATTGAGAATCTCTAAAATGGTGAGGTGATTATTCATTGGGGTTTAAATGAATGAGGAGTGATACTGCTGAAAATTACAAGACACAGAAGAGACTTCAGAAGTTAGATGTTGAGATGTTGTTACCATTCATGAGTGGAGTCTCGAACTCGAGGACATGGATACCAAATATGGAACATCGATTTCTATCTGAAATACAAAGTGATGACTTCTCTCAGAAGGTAGTGAATGTCTGGAATTCGCTGACCGAGAGAGGTGTGGAGGGATACAAGGAGTCAGCGAGAAAGTGGAGTTAGACCTGGAGTAGATCAGCCACGTTCGTATTAAATGACAGGGCTAGATTGAGGGTCCTAAATACCTACTCTTGTTCCTATTTACTAATTTCACGTTATGCTTTTGCAATGTAACAGGTTATTTTCCCGGAAGTTGTGTTGTGTAATGCTACATTCGGGTGAGCAGTGGATTTGACTGAGTTAACACTGGGTGGGGTATGGGGGCAGTATTCACAGTAAATCTGGGTCTGTAACACAACCCACATCTGGAGCAGACGTTGCGGAGAGGGGAAGCCTGGAAACAGGGATGGGGGGTGAGTGTCACCTCCTGACCCAGCCTGGATTTTCCAAGTACATTGCCAAAACTGCACATAACCATCGGAGTGGCCTTGATCTGCCCCTATGTATCAGGTTCGAAGGGCTGAATGGAACATCAGAACATAGGGCTAAGGGACACGAACAGGCCATTCAGCGCTTTGACATTAGTCCACCAGTAAATAACCTCGTGGTTCATCTCATTGTGGTCCCAGCTGCCCTTTTCTCTCCATGCACCATTATCCCTGATTTACCTGTCTATGGACAATCAGATGAAGCCAGCCTCGATATAATATAAAGATTCCGCCAACCCAAACTTCTGGGAAAGAGAATTCCCACTGAATGAATTCCCACTTTGTGATTTTTTTTCTTACTCCAGTTGTGACTGAGGATGGAGGGTGTCACTGTTTCCTTTTCTAGTCCCACTCCTGACTGCTCACAACAAATGTTAAATGTAACCAGGTTGGTGATATGAACGATGATGAAGGTCTCAGACTGGGTCAGATTCAGTGATAAGAACAAGTCAGGCAGATTTCTTTAGTCAGCCACAAGTTACTAACAGAACTAACGGAGGTGTATGTTGGGTCTGTTGGCAGCACTGCTGCCTTACAACACCAATGAGCTGGGTTTAATTCCAACCACGGGCGACCCTCTATCTGGAGGTTGGACATTCTCCCCATACCTGTGTCGGTTTCTTCCAAGTGCTCCAGTTTCCTGCCACCCGCCAAAGATGTGCAGTTTAAAGTGGATTGCCCATAGTGCCCAGGGATGTGCAGGTTAGATGGGTTAGTTATGGGAAATGCAGGGTTACGTGGATAAGACTGGGGGGGGGGGCACATCCAGGTGGATGCTGTTTGGTGGGTCAGTGTGGATTTAATGGACGGAATGTCCTGTCTCCACACTGTAGAGGTTCTATGACAATGACAACAAATTTGGACGATACAAACACCCAGTGGGTATATACCTGATCCACTCTCCTCAAGGTCTAGTATTTTTTTCTCTAATTCCAAGAGTAACCTGTTAAAGCCTTCATAATATAAGCCCTTTACCCCAGGAATACGTGAAATGAAATATCTCTGAACTGCTTCCAATGTAATTATATCCTTTCTCAGATAAGGAGATACAAAAAACTAATCTCACACTCAGATCAAAATGTTTATAATTGTTTTCTCAAAGTGCTGTGCGTCTTTGGAACACTCTTCCCCACAGAGCATTGGAGGCAGGGATACTGAATATTTTGAGGCACAGATGGAAGGTTCATAAATAACAACAGAGTCAAGGATTATCGAGGAATGGGCAGCAATGTGCAGTGTGGGGGCAAATGTAGACAGTGGTATCTAGTAACACGGCTTCAGAACCTCCAGGAATATAATGCAAAATGAAATGATAATATCGATAAAATGTTAAGGGGGAATACTAGACGGCGGGGATCCAGAAGGTCTGCTTTGCTGGGCTCTGCATCAACACACAGGCAAAGTGGTTCTCTAATACACCCCATCCCAAACATTTACTTAAACTTCAACACTAAAAGAGCAATGGAATCTTTACTAATCCCGATTTGTCAAAGGGCAATGACAAAACATGGGGAAAGGATCGATTAAGTCCCAACAAGTGGTGCACCCGTCAGAAGCATCGAGCATACCTGAGGCTGTAGCTGCAACCTCTCTGCTCGTTCCATGGACCCAGTTACTCACCAGGCCTTGGTCACTGAGTTCACCAAGTTACGCGAAATGATTGAAGCCATGATTGATGAACAGTTCAGCCGTGGCTAGAGCCGCTCTCAGCCGTGCTCCAAAAACATGAGCAGCAACTTGACAGCCTTGGAAACAGAACAAGCGCTGCCAAGCGCTGAAACAGAAGCGACAGAGACCGTGATCGATACCTCTCAGGAGAGGATTCTCGCCCTTGAAAAACAGGTCTGCACCTTAACTGAACAAGATGACGACCTCGAGAACAGGGGTAGAATGAAGAATATTCACATTGTCAGTTTGCTGGAGCGGACAGAAGGTGGTCAGCCGGTGAGTTTTTTTTTTCAAGAACTGGCTGCAGCGATCCCTTCACTTCGAAACTGAGGTGGGTGAAGACTGAGACAGTTCATCGGTTAGGGCTCGGAAGTCAGACTCAGACGAACGCCTTCACCCTGTCCTTGTTTGATTACATAGTTATGGGGATAAACAAAGACAAATGGAAGCTTTCAGAACCCAGGGGAAAGATCCGATGGGTTTAATTCATCAGAGCACGGGATTATGTACTTTCCGGACTTTTCAGCGGCGGTGATTCAGGAAAGCAAATCTTTTGATGAGATTAAGAGAAGAGTAAGGGAACTCTGGATTCAGTATTCCTTACGGTTCCCAGCGGTGCCCTGCATTGATTTCAATGGATCCACGAACTCGTCTGACTCTCCAGAGAAAGCGAAAACTTGATGGACATTTTAATGTAAGCTGGATATTTAGATAATCATGTTTCTCCTAAAGAGATTTTGTTGGATTTTTCTGGTATTAACCAGTATTAAATTATAGCCGGGACTAGGTTGTGTACTCATTTTTAACTTCTTCATTAGTATTACTACTCTTTTTCTCTTCCTTTGCTTGTGTCTGGGGTGCAGCTCAAGCTGGAGGGTGTTACAAAGGTTGTTGTGATAACTAAGTGCCAACCGAAGGGCAGTTCAAGCCCGATTTTTGTTGTTAATTGCCCAGGATTCCATATTGGTAGCGGGCAAAAGATAAAGTTTTGAGATATGTAAGCGTCCCCAATAGGCGGTAAATTCCCCAATCGAGTGTGATTGGCATTTTAGATTTTATTTCATTCTCTTTTTTTATGTGTTTAGCTTTGGAAAGTTTTGAGAACTTTTTAGTTCTAGTATTTTAGGTGGTACAGTTTTTAGGCTCAATGAGTCTTTTTTTCATTAATCATCAGGGATGCATAATTCGATGTGAAACTCTAGAATTGAAATGTTGCTACAATGAGTTATGAATAATGATGTGCTTAAATGTTGTACCTGGAACATTAAGGGGAGCCATCTGCCAGTCAAGAGGGAAAATGTACTTTCTAGTCTTCAAAAAGAGAGGGTGAATGTTGTCCAATTGCAGGAGATGCGCCTTGATGCCAAGGAACATTTGACGTTAAAGAAGGGCGGTTTGATCGGTTTTTTTTTTGTTCTCGTCTTTTAATACAAGGAGTAGGGGAGAAGCCATCCTAGTGAAGAAGAATCTTCCATTTAAATTACTAGATTGCATTAGACACTCACGGGAGGATCATCATCCCCAAAGTCTTGAACTATGAGATGTAATACAGTATTTTGAATGTTTATTGCACCCCGCCCCCCCCACGCCCCGCCCCGGTGCACAATCTTAAACTCCTGGTAGATGCATTTTCCAAGTTAAGTTATCTTGCATCGTGGCACATAATTGTAGAAGGAGATTTCAACTGTCTTATGGACCCACGCTGGACAGAGTGTCTAAATGTCCCAAATACCCTCGTTATGATGTAAGCAATTAGTGGATTTGTGTGCAGAATTAGAGCTGGTAGATGTCTGGAGGCAGATATGCCTCACAAGTAGGGATTTTATTTTCTCCTTTAACCCGCAGAAATGGCAGACGAGGGTTGATCTCTTCCCCATCCCTGCAACAATCTTAGATTCGGTGGCATCCTGCACAATTGGGAATATTATCCCAACATTCCTGCCCCAGAAGTAAGATCGAAATAACATAAGATTATGTTGTATGCAGATGAGGGTCTTATGTTTTTGTCAAATCCCACAGTTTCGACAGCTCACGTGATGTAATGCATTAATTCGCTTATCACCTTTTCGGGCTATAAGATTAATTTTACAAAGTTTGTGTCCATCCCTATGGGAGGTCCAGGGAAATACCTGATGTTGAAGGCAAACCCTGGTTTCCTTTTAAATGGTCACGGGAGTGGTTTCCCTATTTCGGTATATTCATTACATCCATCTTTGATCATTTATTTAATGTAAACTATGTCCATTTGTTTGACAAAATTAAACAAGACCTTTAAAGATGGGAGGCACTTCCAACATCCTGGCTAGGTCAGATAGCTCTTCTTCAAATGAATGTCCTTCCTTATTTGCTATACCCCGTGTGAATGCTTCCTTTGATCTTCCCCAGACAGATATTTAGGAGATTTAATGACTGGTTTAGCTCTTCCATTTGGCATCATAAGCGACTCTTTATCAAGCTAACCAAATTGCAACAACCCCACACAGTGTGGGGAGTAGATTCCCAGATTACAGTCTATCAATTAAGCTCTTTATTATCCTATGTTAGTGTCTGAGCCACTGAGGACTCAGCGTCACTATGGTTAGATATTGAACCCTCTCAGAGAAAGTGAACCCTTATTAGTCTTTTTTTCTTAGAAAAAATGACATTGTGGAGTATTCCCATAACCCAATAATTATCAATACTGTTACAACATGAATGACAATGCGTCAGATCGAGGGCAATACAGCCAAAACCATGTTTCTTACCCCTACAATTGGTATAACGAGTTGTCAACCGGGGATAATGGATTCCATATTTAAACTGTGGGAAGCCAGGGGTGTAACTTGCTCGAGTGATTTAGAATTAATAGAATCCCTACAGTGTGGAAACAAGCCCTTGGGCCCAACAAGTCGACTTCGACCCACCCAGACCCATTCCCCTACCATCCTATATTTACCCTGACTAAAGCTCCAACCTACATATCCCTGAACACTACGGGTGATTTATCAATAGCCAAGTCATCTAACCTGCACATCTGTGGATCCTGGTGCTGTGAGGCTGCAGTGCTAACTGCTGAGCCACCACGTGTTATTGTAGGGAGAACGAATGACATCATTTGATCAAATAACTCGTAAGTATGGACTACCTACTGAAGATGTCTTCTGGTTTTTTTTCCGGATCAGAGATTTGATTTTTTAAAAATGCAGCTTTAACAGATTCTTACAGATCCGATAGAGAGAAGAGGATGCTTATTGTTTAGAATACACTCTCTGTCAGTACTCTTTATCACTAGTTGGAGTGTGTCCCCTCAGACGAGACTGTGCAGCTTTGTGATGCCTGCGAGAGAGTGTTGGGGGTTCAGAACACTTCGGAGACATGGGAGGATATTTGTGAAAATGCTCAAAGGATTTTGATCTGTAATAGGACCCATTCCATGCAGTTGAAAATTCTTCATAGGGTCTATCTGACCCCAGATTGTCTCTCAAAATGCGAAGTGGGATTATCTTCAGCATGTCGTAAATGCAGAATGACTACAGGCACTCAAACTCATTGCTTATTGTCCTGCTGTCGGCTTCATATATATTGGAGCACTGTGGTAGCTGTGATAGAGTAGATATTGGGGACTGAATTGGAGATGGACCTAGTTTTTCTTTTTCTGGGCCTGCTCATGGTCCCTTAAACAGATGCACATGAGGGAAAAAAATATATCCTTACTTTCTGTGCTAGGAAACATGTTCTGTTTGTGTGGGATGTCTGCAAACCCCGGGTCTGTTGTGTCATCGTATGTTCTTCATGGAGAATATCCCTTTGGACTTTCTCACTAGTATGGTGCATCAAAAAACAGAGATTTATATAAGACATGGCAGCCCATTTTGGATTACCACAATGCAGGTTTATCTGTCACATTAAGAAGGGCTTTTATATCGCCATGATGATATTATCTAATGAATCTAATATCCAGCAAGGAATAATTATGAACATAAAAATGCGTATAAGAACGAGAGTTATTGTATTGTTATGCTGAGCTGTACTATTTATTCATTATTTATTGTTTATGTTTGTTTTTCTTCTGTCCATGTAGTGTTTTTAACTTGTTTTGTATGTACATGTACATGCATTTAATTTTGTTCAGTTATCTGAGTTGTGTTGTTATTGGGTTATTATAATATTTAAAATCTCTTTTCAATAGAATTACATTTTTAAAAAAATAAAGTGGTAACATTGATAGAATAGAGTCCCAAAGAGCTCTCATTAGAGAGACCATATCTAGGTGACATCCTCAGTGATTGGGAGCCTCATGGGAAGCACTTCTGTGATGTTTCTTCCAGCATTTATAGTAGTTTGTATCTGCCGCTCCCAGTTGTCAGTTCCAGCTGTCCGCTGAAACATCTGCAACACAAATTCCCAGCTCGGTGAACAGAACCACAACAACGAACACCCGAGCTACAAATCTTCTCACGAACTATATCCACTTCTATAAAAAGCCATTCAGTTTCCTAAGCTGTAAAGAAATAAGTTCTAACTGTCCAATTTCTCCCTATAACTTAAACTCTTTAGCCCAGGAAACATTTCTGAAATTTCTTCTACGCTCTTCCTTGTTCAATAATATTATTTCTAGAGCAAGGTGAACAAAACTGAACACCATACTCCAATTGCAGCCTTACCAATATCCTGTATAATTGCAAAATAACGTCCCAACTTCTATACTCAACGCCCTGATGAAGGCCAGTGTGCCAACAGCCTTCTTCACTGACCTGTGTATCTGTGATTCAAATTTCAGATAACCGTGCACCTGATCTCTAATGTCCTATATTCCACTACACTCCTTAAGGCCCTCTCATTCATCCTTCAACTCCTACCTGGATTTGACTTTCAAAAATGCCTGACGTCACCCTTATCTATGTTACACTCCATATGCTATTTCTCAGCCCACTCCTGCTTCCGATCAAGGTATTGCTGCAATTTCTGTTAATGTTCCACATTGGATCCCTCCTACTTTAGTGTCATCTGCAAACTTACTAACCTTGCGTTGTGCACCATCGTCCAGATCATTGATATAGATAACAAAGAGCAATGGGCCCAGCACCGACCCCTGAGGCACTCCACTAGTCACAGGTCTCCAGTCCGACAAGCATACCTCCACCAGAGCCATTTGCTTCATAACGTCAAGCTAATTGTGTTGCCAATTTGCCAGATTACCTTGGAGTCCATGCAATCTAACCTTCCAGAGCGGCCTACCATGTGGAACCTTATCAAAGGCCTGACTGAAATCCGTATAGACTATGTCCACCACCCTGCCCTTGATAACCTTTCTGGTCACTTCCTCAAAAAACTCGAAGAAAATGTGTAAGACATGATCTGCCACGCACAAAGCTATGCTGACTGCTCCAAGTCAAACTCTGTCTTTCCAAATGCATGCATACCTTATCACTCAGAACTTTCTCAAGTGGTTTACCGAAAACAGATGTGAAGCTTACTGGTGCATACTTCCCAGGTTTTTCTATGCAGCCCTTCTTGAATAAGGGCACAACATTTGCTATTGCCCAGTCTTCCGGGACCTTGGCCCCTGAACTGTCTTCTCTCACCTCTTGCAGTACTCTTGGATATATCTGGTCAGGACCAAGAGATTTATCTGAATTTGTGCATTCCAATATGTCCAACAGTACCTCTACTATGATATTAACGGTACCAAGATATGACAACTAACCTCCCTTCCCCCACACCCCCATCCCCCAAAGGTCACAGATCTTCATGTCTTTCTTCGTGGTTAACACAGAGGGGAAATTGAGGACCTCGCCCATCTGTTGTGGTTTTACACATGAATGCCCACTTTGGGTTTTATGACGTCCTATTTTCTCTCTAGTCATTCTTATTCTCTCCAGAGATTCCATTGATTCCAGCGACCTGAACCTGAGCCCTCCTTATTGCTCCTGCAAGTCTCCCCAGTCTCCCTACATATTTGTTTCTCTAATTCCAATTGATTATTTGGAGGCTTATAGTGCAACCACTATAACATCACCAACTCCCTCTTACTTCTTTGCACCACACATAAAACCTCACTCAACATTATCTCAGTTGTTTCATCTTTAAATACTGGAGTGGTATGCGCCTGAATCGGAACTATTGATATTGAAACTGTTTCAATTTACATCTCTCATTTTCAGTGATTTTCGCACCCAGAGCACCCTTTGTCAAGGTGCAATGGAGATATAAAGCTGTGAATGAATGGGAGCTACACATCCTGTCACTGCCAGCATTGGCCGCAAGTTTCCCCACACTGGGTAGTGATCTAACATAGTGTTACCGAACAATGCAACAGTCTGGGTTTATATGTGGAAGAACCAGTGCGGTCTGCACAGCTCCCCATGCTGGACATTTAGCCCAGGATTATAGATCAAGCATTGGTGTGGGCTGCACAGAGCTCCACTCTGGACATTGCTGGGTTGCTTTCAGCAGTATGCTAGCTGGATCTGTACAGTGCTCCATCCTGAACGTACAATGGATGGGCTGGTTATGTGAGTTGGATTGCAAATGTGAGAGAACTAAACATCTGGCAATGCCTTTATTTTGTGTTTTCATTCTTGTGACTGGACCCTTCAAATCCTGACTCATCTGATTAGACCTGAACCTCTGGATGAGTGATGATTACTGTTGTTACAGCATCTGGGTCTGCAACGTGACCAACAAATGGAGCAGAGGCTGCAGAGATGGGGGTCTCCGTAAAATGGAATGAGGGAATCACTATCAGATCAGCCGTGCTCTTAGTGAGTGGTGGGGCAGGATTATGCGGACGACGAATGCAACTTATTCATCTATTTCTCTTTGTAACAGGCAAACTCCGCCACGCCGCCCCCACACCCACCCCCCCCCCCACCGCCCTGCTAGTGCCCAAAGCTGGTGGGGAGTGAGTCACCTCCTGCTGTTCCTGAGTAACAGGATCCTGGGGCCTCAGAAGACTCCAGATTTCCCAGTGCCCATCTCGAGCTGTTGAGTGACTCCCTCCTGTTCCTGTGTCCCAGTCTCGAGCAGTTGAATGACTCCCTCCCGTTCCTGTGTCCCAATCTCGAGCAGTTGAGTGACTCCCTCCTGTTCCTGTGACCCAGTCTCGAGCAGTTGAGTGACTAAATCCTGTTCCTGTGACCCAGTCTCGAGAAGTTGAATGACTGCCTCCTATCCCTGTGTCCCAGTCTCGAGCTGTTGAGTGACTGCCTCCAGTTCCAAGTCTTGAGCAACTGAGTGATGCCTCCTGATCCCAAGTTTGTGAAAATCGATGTCCTCCTCTTAATACTGACCAACAGGCTCCAATCGCTCTGTGCTCAACTGCTGCTCCTGTGGAATGGAATTGAGGGACTGAATGGCCTATTCACATTCCTTACAGCTTCTCTTGACTAAAAGTCTTTCTCCAGTTTCTGTAAAACACCATCAAAATCTGAATGATGTATTTTTGTTAGTAATTGAGCAAACAAGCTGACTGACAGAATTCAGAAGCTGAATAGCCTCTTCTTGTTCCTGTGTGAGACTCTCAAGAGGCAACAGTGTCTCAGTGATGTACTGGAAAAAAAAGACCCTTCGATTCAGTCGTCCATTCTGACCAAATGTCCTAAATTAATCTCGTCCCCCTTGCCAGCACTTGGCCCATCTCCCTCTAAACCCTTCCCATACACGGACCCAATCCAAATGCCTTTTAAATGGTGTAACTGTGCCTGCCTGCACCACCTCCTTTGGGTGCTCAGTCCATACACACAGCAGTCTCTCTTTGAATGTGTTGTACCTCATTTCCCTTTATAAATCTTTCCCCTCTCACCTTCAACCTTTGTCCTGTAATTTTCGACTCGCCTACCCTGGGGTGACTGTTTACCTTATCTATGTCCCTTGTGATTTTATAAACCTCTTTAAGGTCACCCCTCATCCTCAACACTTGAAAATACTCCCAGCCTATTCAAACTCTCCCTGTAACTCTAACCCTCCAACACCTGCAACATTCTTTTAAATCTCTTCTGCACCCTTTCAAGTTTGACAACATCTTTCCGACAGCAGGGAGACCAGAATTAAAGGCAATATTACAAAAGTAGCCAAACCAATATCCTGTACAGATTTTGTCATGCAAACACTGAGACTCAAAGCACGCACCAATAACGGGAAGGTCACTTAGTACCTTCTTCACTACGCTGTCTACCTGTGACGGCACTTTCAAGGAACGGAGAACCTGCACCACCAGGTGACACAGTAGCTCAGTGGCTTGCATTGCTACCTCAGAGCATAGCGATCTGGGTTTAATTCTATCCTTGAATGACTGCCTGTGTGGGGTTTGCACATTCTCCCCGTGTCTGCGTGCGTTTCTTCCGGTTGCTACGTTTTCCTGCCACAGTACAAAGATATACCGGCAAGTGTAGATTGGCCATGCTAAATTGCCACAAGTACCCAGGGATGTGTGGGCGAGGTGGATTAGCCATGGGAAATGCAGGCTCAGAGGGACAAGGTAGGGGTTTCTCCAGTAGGATACTGTTTAGAGGGTCGGTGTGGCCTCGATGTGCCGAATAGCCTGTTTCGTCACTGGAGGGTTTCGATAATTTCAGTGGAGTTCTCTTTGATTGGCAACTTTTGAAAGAAGCCTACCTTCATTTCTTGCCCTGATTTGCCTTGCCAAAATGCAACACCTCACATTTATCTAAATTTAACTCCATCTGCCACCCCTCGGCTCACCTAATCAACTTTCCCCTTTGTTCGGAGATATCATTTTTCACTGTCGACTACACTACCAAATCTGGTATTATCTACAAGCTTACTGACCATACT
This sequence comes from Hemiscyllium ocellatum, assembly GCF_020745735.1. Lineage (NCBI taxonomy): Eukaryota > Metazoa > Chordata > Chondrichthyes > Orectolobiformes > Hemiscylliidae > Hemiscyllium > Hemiscyllium ocellatum. The sequence goes on from NC_083449.1 coordinate 1,113,852, forward strand.
TCATATAATCAATGGAAAATGATTTATATAAGTGACAAGAGGCAGTGAAGTCACTGTTGACCCTTGTGCACGCCACTGGTCACAGCTCTCCAAGGTCATTGAACAAATATCCACTGTCACGCCCTGTCTCCGATATTCCAGAAAATGTTGGATCTAAATGGCGAGCTCTCCCTGGATCCCAGGCAGTCTGACCTTGCTAACCAGTATACCATGTAGAACATTTTGGTTTTCTTACTGAATTCCATAAAGACAACATCCTCTGCCCTGCCGTCATCAATCATTGTTGTGGTTCTGTTCGCCGAGCTGGAAGTTTTTGCTGCAAACGTTTCGTTCCCTGGCTAGGGAACATCATCAGTGCTATTGGAGCCTCCTGTGAAGCGCTGCTTTGATGTTTCTTCCGGTATTTATAGTGGTTTGTTATTGCCGCTTCCGGGTGTCAGTTTCAGCTGTAGTAGTTTGTGTGTGGGGTCCAGGTCAATGTGTCTGTTGATGGATGTTCTTGCCGCTTCCGGGTGTCAGTTTCAGCTTTAGTGGTTTGTATATGGGGTCCAGGTCCATGTGTCTGTCAATAGAGTTTGTGGATGAATGCCATGCCTCTAGGAATTCCCTGGCTGTTCTCTGTCTGGCTTGTCCTATGATGGTAGTGTTTTCCCAGTCAAATTCATGTTGCTGGTTGTCTGAGTGTATGACTACTAGGGATAGCTGGTCGTGTCGTTTTTTGGTTAGCTGATGTTCATGGATGCGGATTGTTAGCTGTTTCCTGTTTGTCCTATATAGTGTTTTGTGCAGTCCTTGCATGGTATTTTGTAAACTACGTTAGTTTGGCTCGTGCTGGCTATTGGGTCCTTTGTTCTAGTGAGTTGTTGTCTGAGTGTGGAAGTTGGCTTGTGTGCTGTTATGAGTCCTAAGGGTCGCAGTAGTCTGGCTGTCAGTTCTGAGACGCTCCTGACGTATGGTAGTGTGGCTAATCCTTTTGCTTGTGGCATGTCCTCGTTCTGTGGTCTATCTCTTAGGGATCTGGTGATAAAGTTGCGTGGGTATCCGTTTTTGGCGAATACCTTGTATAGGTGTTTAAGTATGCCGTCCTTGTTGATAGGTTCGGCCTCCTGTGTTCTGTTATGTATGTCCAGTAGGTTGGCTATTGTTTCTCTGGCTAGGGTTTTGTCAATTGATGTGAACAGTGCCGTCACGTCGAATGATACCATGGTTTCTTCTTTGTCTATGTGTGTATTCCTGATTGCTAGAAATGAAAATTCAATTCTAAATAATCGCTCTGGACAAATTCAAGAGAACAAAGATTTTATTAACAAATTCTGCAGAATCGGACGCCTTCCCAAAGAAAAGCGTACCCAAGCATTACAGCGATCATTCTTATATAGCAATTTAGAGCCTCCCCTATGGCCCCTAGAGGTCACGAGGGTCATTGCTTTACAATGATCTCATTTTTTACATAGAAAGCATATGATCATGTCCTCATTGTCTCGAACTCCAGCCGCATAACCCACTTCCCTGTCTAATGATATTTTCAGCTCTTGAACTTAGCAACCGTCTCGCACCTTGTACTCTTATCTGGTTGTTTTTGCACCATATTAGCAGAAGTATTGTCTTGCTCAAGTTTTCGTTATTTTGCAAAGCTGACCCTTGCCCCCAGCTAGCTTGTTTTTCTTACTAACTGCTTACATTGCAATACTGATCGTTAGAAGATCAATCTTTACGTAAATTAGCCCAAACGTTAACATTTCCTTAAAATAAAACAGCCAGTATATATAAAATAAAGTAGCAAAACATACCACATATTTAGTTTGGTTGTATATTAAAATGTCTAGGGTACCATGCACATCTTAATAGTTTCTTGTTGCATAATAAAGCAAATCTAAATCTCACAACTCCACCCTTTTTCTTTTTAAGATGTGCATGCGTAACAGAATATGCTGAATTACGGCTCAGGGAGGTCCTTCTGTCTTTTCAATAGTAAAACTTTAAGTTCATGAGTACCATGTTGGGGTATGGCAATGGCTTGCATCTGGGCGATATGGCGTTGGATCAATACCCTAACACAAGGAACCAGACAGGGAATAACGAGGAACAGGGCCCCGACACCCACCATCATTATTAATGCCATGCTCCACCAGCCACCCCCAAAAAGCGTGTTCCACCAACTAGCGTCCCCTATAGGTCGCCACGTCTGGACAGGTACATGGGCTATTTTACGGATGTCCCGGGTGATTTTTAGGACAGCCTCGTAGTTATCATGTATCTCCAGACAACAATTCGTCGTGTTAAACTTCCCGCAGACACCCCCTTCAGAGGCAAGCAGGTAGTCTAAAGCAAGATGATTCTGATATATTGCAGCCCTCATTTGAGACTGCTATCTAGCCAGTAATTCCAATGCGAAGGCGGTTTTGTTGGTGATTATTTCCATCACCGCCTGCAAGCGAATGATACAATTAAGCATATAAATTGGAGTTCTGTAACCCCAAGAGCCATCCTGAGCCCAACTTGCTGGCCCATAATACTCAATGATACGGGACGGTGGCCAATCTGCGCCCCACTTTGCCAAGTGGACGTCTCCATAATTGTGGACATTCCACTGACTACCACTCCTACGTTTCCGTGCTAGTCTTCCGGGCCTCTGTTGCAGGGAGTCGAACAACTTAACCCCCAGGTCAGCCCCTTGATCCCGGGGGAGGAGAAAGAACTCCGGTCTGACTATACCAAGGAAGCATAAGCCACCCCATTCCTCGGGCAACCTGGAATACGCCAGATCCCCACAAATCCAAAATAGACCATCAGGAGCCGGACCCCCTCCACTATCCCTGGCAACACCGTCCCACGCCTCTCTAATTCCCGGCATTCCCGCATAAGGGCCAGAACCACTGCAATTCCAGGAATCAGAGGTGGGATTCAACCGCCTACAGTTAAGATCCCCTTGTTGGGTGAAAGACAACCCAAGGGGTTGTTTGGTGAGAAACCAACCAAGGGTCGGGACCACCAAGTGTCTGTGGTGAGATTCAAGACCGGCTGACAGGGGCTGTCACCAACTGGGCGAGACCCTTTTTTCCCAACGCAGAAGTGGCCCGTCGGGGTATTCTGCAATTTCCAGACTTGATAAATTCTGTTTTTGGAGTAAGTCCAATTGTATTCAAGGATTTCCTGAACATCCAAACTCTCCCCCGTCCATGGCCACTGCTCGGTCATATGCGGACCCCCACAAACCCAACAGCTCGTCACATTTAAAATTTTGGCAATTTGAGACGTGAAGTCAATAAAGAGATTTTTTTCGCAACATAAGGAAGAGTAAGCCGACTCTCAATGTCCTCATAGAGGGAGGAAACCTTGGCTGAGGCGGCTATTCTGGCATCGTAATTTGGAATAGATTTCTCTAACCCGGGATATATTTCCTTAACCCGGTCAAAGTGGTCCGTTGCCGAGCCAGTAAAACTGATACAGAGCCATTATTCCATAAGTGGACAGTCTATATTTCCACTCGTGTAATATCCCAGGCTGAATACCTGGTAGTAATGTTCCCCATCCTCCCAACATGGTATCATTTTCTCCCGGTTGTAACAGGCATCACTTATTTTAGTGTGAAACACAAAAGACCCCGGAAAGACATGGTCTCCCCATTTCACAATTTGGCGGCATTTGTCGCACGGCCTGTTAGCCTTATCCCAACTGTCTTTTTTTTTTAATGCAGACCCATTCGTGTTCTTCCCAAATACATTCATGGACCCTCCCCTCAGGCCATCCAATATATCCCTTATTTAACATTTGATAATACAATTTCCCATCCTCCCAACATTCCTCCCGTGATTCCTCATCATGGCAAAGGGAGAAGAAGTTAGGATCTCCCAGTTGAACTATGGCACCGCATTTGGCACATTCCCCTTTAGGTCTTCTTTTATCTGTTTCCAGCAATTCAGCATGTCCCTGTAAACTGTCTGTTGACATACACAACCATTCGTAATTTATAAAGGGGCAACGATAGACCCTAGCCTTAGATAGACCGAGATATCCCCTGTTTTTTTACTTGATAGTATAGTTTTCCCTTTTCCCAGCACTTTTGGCGTGAGTATATGTCATAACAGCGAGTATTATTAGCATAAGAGGAGTGGGATACAAAGGATCCGCGTAACTCTAACTCAGTGTCCCACACCCGAACCCTAGAGCGGCATTTATCACAGTTACCAGTCAATTTCCCCACTAAAAGGAAGGCAAATAATAATACAGTATGTAGCAAAAGAGTCCCAAGAGAGTTCATTTTTGATGTTTCTTTAACTTCACCACCAACGGTCCATCACCGGCCTCACACGACCAAGAGTCCTCTTTGGGCGGCGACACCGGGCCTTTTAGTCTGGCGGCGTGAGTCCACCCTTTTTCTTTTGTTCGTATGGCAACTTCGGTGGCGAGTAACACCTGAAACGGTCCCTCCCAGAGTGATTGGAGTTTCTTCGGTTTCCAGGATTTTATCAAAACCCAGTCTCCCGGTTCCACTTTGTGGAGGTGGATATCGAGTGGAGGGGTCTGAGTCAGGAATCCCCTGTGGAGTAAACGAGAAACAGCGAAGCCACATATCTCATGACTCACGCTCTAGGTGACAAACACTCAAACATTCATGCACTAACAAACAGATGAATTCAAGCCAGACCACAAAGTGTTAAACTGCTTGTTAGCTGAGAAGCCCTTTTTTATAAAAAAAATCCATACACAAACACAAATTCTCACATCCACAGAGACTATTTTTTTTTACAATCAAATTTGCACACACAAAGACACACATAAATCTTCACCAACACAAAATTCCTACGGGGGGGGGGGGGGGGGGGCGGCCCACACAGACATAAATATTCAGGTTTAGATAAACACCGTATTTATCCAACTCCTTTTGTCTTTCATACAGTCCTCCCATACTACTGCTACCAGTATCTTAGCCTTCCGTTCCTCCGCCATTATGCCTCTCTGTACAAATACCTTCTGAACCTCCTGTAACAACTCCGACTCATTTCTACCGCTCCCGTCCTCTATCTTCTGTAACTTCTTCTGGATATCAGGCCATGCCTTTGTCACGAAGTGAACCTTTACCATCCGTCATCCTATTTCCCCATCTGAGTCTATACCCGAACATTTCCTAACCGACTCCCTTAATCTGTGTAAGAATGGACAGGGAGACTCGTCCTTTCCCTGCCTCAGGTCGAAAACCTTGGCTAACTTTCGCTGTTTGGGGATGCAAGTTTGTATCCCTCGGATTATCAAATTTTGCATGTCTAGTATATTATTTCACTTTTCTATATTATGGTTGTCTCAGTTAGGGTTCTGAAGGGGATATTTGTCCTCACCCCTAACCATCCCCCTCCCATGCCAAATTGTCCGGCAAGCTTAATACCGGCGCTGTTACTAGTTTTTTAAAAAAAATCTCAATTAACACTTTCCCTATCCAGTATCCCCATATAAGTCTCCTTTCTCCCCCAGTAAATAGTATATTCAAAAATTGACATTATCTCAGCCCACATATATAGACTGGGCCTCAAACATTAATTAATTTGTTCTGACAATCCTATCGGATTCTCATCCAGGACCGTCATTTCCTTTTAAATGTTCCGACCTTCCCACTGGTGAGGGGGTCACACACAAACCCAATTTCCTTGTCCCCTATCGACACTTTTTAAGAAATATTGTAATGTTCCAAACTTCTCTTATCCTCAAACACTAATTTAATAATTCATGCTTGACTAACTTTAAAGCCTGTTCCTAAACTGTAAACATATATATATATATCCATTTATTTAGTATTTAATATTTAAAATATAAAATACATACAGTTCCCAAATTTTAAAACCCACTGTAATCACCCAGATTTAGTATCCTAATTTAGATCCAAAATTAGTTTTCTTGTGTACTCCTAACTATTTCTCAATTACAATACTTTAGGTCATAAAATAATCATAACTGTCTTAGCCGAATCCAAGGTCTCAGATAATAACCATGGAAGTCCTAACTACAACTGTCCTTCACATAGTGAAAATAAATCATGTTAAGTTTTCATAAAAATCACATTTAAAACAATCCTGGAACTCAAGTTCCAGTGAATAAAACTTCCTCATTCAATCACCAACAAACAAATGTGCATTCAACCCGAATCACAGAGAGTTAAATGTTTTGCAAGCAGTTCTCTCTCTCTCTCTGTCGGTCTTACTGCAAACTGCTGGTAAAAAAAACTTCAGTTGTCTTATATCATTTGAGTTTAATGGGTCTACAACAAATCCTGTGGTCCGTTCCCCAACCGGGACCTCCCGTGCGGGGACAGTCTCACTACTTCTTTATCCCCTTTTCTCCTCATGTCTCTCTCTCTCTCTCTCTGTTTCTCTCTGTTTTAGTCTTGGATTATATTTATTCTTTAAATGATCATTTAAAATTTGACAAACCCAATCCTCGTCCGATCCAAATTTTGGCCACCAAACTAAATTTCCCTGAATCGGTTGTTGGGGCCATTTATCACAAAATTTTTCCATTTTTTTTTCCCGTCTAGACTTTCCTTTTCGTCTTCCGTGATTCCAGTTAGCTAACATTGTCCTTAACGGGCTATCGTCCGGTACCCCCTTGTATTCTTCATCAGGCAACGGTTTAGGCACTCTTGTGCCCCCGTTTCCCATGCCGAAGATAAATACAAGCAAATAAACCGCCCGTGCGAGAAACAAGAATATCCCACACTCACCGGATTTCCTTAAGTTCGACCAGGTAGCGGCAACAGGTAATCCACCCTTGGTAACTGACTGAACGCAGAGTCTCCGGTACGTAAACAACACCTGACAAGACAAGGTGTCCTTGAGTCCCGCGCATCAATCAGAGACCAAACCTGTCCGAACGCAACAGAAGAAATCTGTTCCTACCTGGCTTCGGTGCACCGAAATTACTCGATCCCCTGCCCGTTTTTCCCTTTATGACTGGCCAGTCTCCTCCCTCTTTGTTCTCCTGAGCCTCCCGGATACCACTCGCTCAAGCCGCGAAGCGGGACGGCGAGGAAGGAATCGGGGACTACCGAACTCGATAGGGTGCACCGTCTCCGATGTCCTTCCTCGAGCCCACCGCAGCCGGAGTGTGGAGCCGGACGAGCCCCCAAGTTGTTAGAAATGAAAATTCAGTTCTAAATAATCGCTCTGGACAAATTCAAGAGAACAAAGATTTTATTAACAAATTCTGCAGAATCGGACGCCTTCCCAAAGAAAAGCGTACCCAAGCATTACAGCGATCTTTCTTATATAGCAATTTAGAGCCTCCCCTATGGCCCCTAGAGGTCACGAGGGTCATTGCTTTACAATGATCTCATTTTTTACAAAGAAAGCATATGATCATGTCCTCATTGTCTCGAACTCCAGCCGCATAACCCAGTTCCCTGTCTAATGATATTTTCAGCCCTTGAATTTAGCAACAGTCTCGCACCTTGTACTCTTATCCGGTTGCTTTTGCACCATATCAGCAGAAGTATTGTCTTGCTCAAGGTCTCGTTATTTTGCAAAGCTGACCCTTGCCCCCAGCTAGCTTGTTTTTCTTACTAACTGCTTACATTGCAATACTGATCGTTAGAAGATCAATCTTTACGTAAATTAGCCCAAACGTTAACATTTCCTTAAAATAAAACAGCCATAATATATAAAATAAAGTAGCAAGACATACCACATATTTAGTTTGGTTGTATATTAAAATGTCTAGGGTACCATGCACATCTTAATAGCTTCTTGTTGCATAATAAAGCAAATCTAAATCTCACACTGATGATGTCCAAGAATTCCTGTGTTGATTGTATGGAGTGTTTGGATCCGCTGACTAGGGGTTTCAGTTTTTGTTGTAGTTCTTTGGCCAGTTTGTATGCTGGTGTCCCTGGTAGTGATACTATGGGTCTGAGTGGGATGTCTGGTTTGTGTACTTTGGGTAGTCCGTAGAATCTGGGGGTGTTGTTGCTTTCAGGTTTCATTCTTTGCTGGTCCGCTTTGGTTATCTGTCCGTTTTTTTGTAGATTCCTTAGTGTGTTGATTATTCTATTGGTGAGTTGTGGTGCGGGGTCGGAATCCTTCATTTGGTAGGTGTTGGTGTCTGCGAGTAGTTGTTGTGCTTTGTTGATGTAGTCTGATTTATCTAAGATGACCGTCATTCTGCCTTTATCTGCCGGTAGTATGATTATGTTCTTGTCACTTTTCAGTGCTTTCAGTGCTTCCCTCTCCTTGGTGCTGAGGTTATGTGTATGTCGTTTTCTTATCATCATAGGTACGACCATTTGTCTCACTGTTTGTTGTGTCTCTTCTGTCAGTCCATTGTTCCTCAGAGACAAACGGTCGTACCTATGTTGATAAGAAAACGACATACACATAACCTCAAGACCAAGGAGAGGGAAGCACTGAAAGCACTGAAAAATGACAAGAACGTAATCATACTACCGGCAGATAAAGGCAGAATGACGGTCATCTTAGATAAATCAGACTACATCAATAAAGCACAACAACTACTCGCAAACACCAACACCTACCAAATGAAGGATTCCGACCCCGCACCACAACTCACCAATAGAATAATCAACACACTAAGGAATCTACAAAAAACGGACAGATAACCAAAGCGGACCAGCAAAGAATGAAACCTGAAAGCAACAACACCCCCAGATTCTACGGACTACCCAAAGTACACAAACCAGACATCCCACTCAGACCCATAGTATCACTACCAGGGACACCAGCATACAAACTGGCCAAAGAACTACAACAAAAACTGAAACCCCTAGTCAGCGGATCCAAACACTCCATACAATCAACACAGGAATTCTTGGACATCATCAGGAATACACACATAGACAAAGAAGAAACCATGGTATCATTCGACGTGACGGCACTGTTCACATCAATTGGCAAAACCCTAGCCAGAGAAACAATAGCCAACCTACTGGACATACATAACAGAATACAGGAGGCCGAACCTATCAACAAGGACGGCATACTTAAACTACTAGACCTGTGCCTCACCACACACTTTACATTCAACAATCAGATATACGAACAAATCAACGGAACACCCATGGGATCACCAATCTCGGGACTCATAGCAGAGGCAGTTATGCAAAGGTTGGAACATACAGCCCTACCACAAATCCAACCCAAACTCTGCATCAGATACGTCGATGACTCCTTTGTAATCATCAAAAACACAGAAATAGAGAAAACACACCGAATCATCAACGCCACACTCACAGGAATACGATTCACGAGAGAAGAGGAAAAGGATAGCCAACTCCCATTCCTAGACGTGTTAGTAGAGAGAACACCCAACGGAGAATTCACCACAAGGGTACACAGGAAACCAACACACACAGACCAAGTCCTAAACTATGAAAGTAACCACCCCAACACACACAAACGAAGCTGCATCAGGACACTATTCAAAAGAGCCACAACACACTGCAGTACACCAGAACTGCGAAAAGAGGAAGAGGAACACCTATACAAGGTATTCGCCAAAAACGGATACCCACGCAACTTTATCACCAGATCCCTAAGAGATAGACCACGGAACGAGGACATGCCACAAGCAAAAGGACTAGCCACGCTACCATACGTCAGGAGCGTCTCAGAACTGACAGCCAGACTACTGCGACCCTTAGGACTCATAACAGCACACAAGCCAACTTCCACACTCAGACAACAACTCACGAGAACAAAGGACCCAATAGCCAGCACGAGCCAAACTAATGTAGTTTACAAAATATCATGCAAGGACTGCACAAAACACTATATAGGACAAACAGGAAGACAGCTAACAATCCGCATCCATGAACATCAGCTAGCCACAAAACGACACGACCAGCTATCCCTAGTAGCCATACACTCAGACAACCAGGAACATGAATTTGACTGGGAAAACACTACCATCATAGGACAAGCCAGACAGAGAACAGCCAGGGAATTCCTAGAGGCACGGCATTCATCCACAAACTCCATTAACAGACACATGGACCTGGACCCCATATACAAACCACTACAGCTGAAACTGACACCCGGAAGCGGCAAGAACATCCATCAACAGACACATCGACCTGGACCTCACATACAAACTACTACAGCTGAAACTGACACCCGGAAGCGGCAAGAACAAACCACTATAAATACCGGAAGAAACATCAAAGCAGCGCTTCACAAGAGGCTCCAATAGCACTGATGATGTTCCCTAGCCAGGGAACGAAACGTTTGCAGCAAAAACTTCCAGCTCGGCGAACAGAACCACAACAACGGACACCCGAGCTACAAATCTTCAACCAGACTTCATCAATCATCTTCATCACTTCCTCCAAAACTTCCACCGAGTCAGTGAGACGTGATCTCCAATGTACAAAGCCCTCTTCTGTCCTTGTCTTTCCAAATGCATATGCATCCTTTCCCTCAAAACCCCCTCCAACAATTTAGTCACCATTGACGTCAGGCTCACCAGTCTATATTTACCTGTTTTTCCTTCCTTTCTTAAATAATGACACTACGTTAGTAGCCCTCCAATATTTTGACACCTCACCTGTGGAAATCAATGATACAAATACATCAGCAAAATGCAGAGCAATCTCTTTCGTAGCTTCCCACAAACGTCTGGGATATAACTGATCAGGTCCCAGGAACTTGTTCACCTTTATGTGTTTTAAAATGTCCAACACCTCCTTGTAATGTAGACACTTTTCAAGATATCATTATACATTCTTCATTCTCTCGCTCTTCTAACTCCCTCCACATTAAATACTGAGGAGAAATACTCGTTTCATATCCCTCACATCTCTTGTGGTTCCAGATATAGGTAGCCTTACTGATCTTTAAGGTGCCCTATTCTCTCCCTAATTAATCTTTTGCCATTAAAAGATTTGTAGAATTTCTTCAATACCTCGTTAACCCTATTTCTAAAGCCCCAACTTGTGTTCTCATTTTTCTGGCCCGATTTCCCCATTGACTATACACTTACTGCCCTTATCCTCTGGGGATCCACTTGATCTCAGCTCTGTTTACCTGACATATGCCTCCTTCCTTACCTTGACCAGAGCATCAATATATCTAGCCATCCAGCACCCCCTGCACCCACCAGCTTTGCCCCTCTCACTAATAGGAACACGTTGGCTCTGGACTCTCTGAGACCAAGTTTTAATCGCCTTGCATTTTCCAACCATCCCTTTACCTGTGAATAGGGTATCCCAATCAGCCTTTCACAGGACTCACCTAACACTTTCAAAATTGGTCTTGTTCAAAGTTAGAACTTTATTGTCTACATCAGGTCTTTCCTATTCCATAAATAGTTTAAACGTAATATTTATGCGTAACAGACTTGAAATGTTAAATAAACATTTCTTGCCTCTCTGTAAAAGGATCGAGAGGCTGCATGGGATCCTCCTGCCCCTTTATAACAGTCACAAGACATTAAATGACACATCAACCCCTGGATTAAAAGCAGCCAGTAAACTGTACCTGATGGAGGTCCAACCCTTCTCAGTTACAGAAACAATGAATTCCAGGTGCCCTCTCAGTGACACCTCATACAGCTGCAGTGACAAATCATTTTATTTTTGAATGATTTTGTTTGCAAAGTGTGCTAATATTCCCGAGTTCCACCTTTTCAAGTCACAACAGGCTAATCTGGACTGAATGGCCTTCTCCTATCCTTCTGTAAGAGGCCCATAGGGACAGAATTGCTTCGGCCTGTTCCTGAGCAGCAGTCTCAGTGCTCTGTCTCAAGGTTATAAAAGGATTTGAAAACAGGGCACTTAAAATCCGGTGTAGCCTCACACTGGCCAATAAGTATCATACTGTAGGTTAAGGCATCTAGAAACTTGCCCACCCGACTTTTTTAACGTAGCCGATGTGTTATTTTATAACTGCTTCCTTTCATAAACAGAGTGGAACACATATAGACCCCTGCAGTGTTCTGTTAATAATCTCGTATGCAAGGAAAAAGAAATAAAAGTTGAAAGATTTATTGTCCATCTCTCAGCCACCCTCATCCATTCCTTCCAAAACCAGTAAATGTTCCCTTTTATAGTGATATGAAAAGTCATGTATGGAACTGGTAAACTGATCCTATTTGTTCAGTGACTGTGATTAATGCCAGTCTCGATGGATTCTAATTATCCCAGTGGAGGGTTTCCATCTTTTAATAATAATTGGGCGCCTTTTATTGTGTTATCCCATAACATGAGCGGGACCATCACCGACAGCACTGACAGTGATCAGCAAATCCATACGGAGGGGGAGGAGACATCAGAATCTGAGAACATTAGACTGGAATATTCCAACAATGGATCAGAATCTGTGAACATTAAACTGGAATGTCCTAAACATGAATCAAAATCTGGGAACATTCGACTGGAATATTCCAACCATAGACAGGAGTTTATCCGATTATATTCAGTATCTTTCTACATATTATTGGTCGCCATTATCATCGCGGATCTATTACGCTCTTCGCATTATTCAATATTTTTATTATCCCTTCCTGGCTGTCGTTGGTGTTCCTGGTAAGTGTCACTGTCCATTTTTTTCTATAAACTAGTTATGACTGTATTACTGTTCTTTCATATAGTCTACACTTCTTGTCACTATTATTGTTCCTGTTGAAACTCTGAATCCAGATATTTACTCTACAGACCACAACTAACTACATCAATGAAGGTGTTCAATTACTGCCTCTCTCTGCTCTGGCAATGTTACTCATGGGTCTCTGTGTTGACCTACTCAGTTTCAGCTGCGAACTACAATTTATTGTATCCTTGCCTTTGTTATTTAAATATTAAGAGCATGGAGGTCACTGTCTACTGTTCTGGTTACAAACTCCACTTCCTTCCAGTGTTTCCAACCCATACCTGGCCAATATCTGCGGCTGAAGCAGGCGAGTCAAAACTGTGGGAGATCCCTTTGACCATGAGGTGACTCCTGACTCCAGGCCCTGTCCATTTCTAAGTTGAAATACTCACCACTCCACAATGTATCTCATTGGCTTATTCCATCTCCTGTTTGAACATTGAGCTATGAAGTGCATTCTTAATGAAGTTAATAATCTGCTGCTGACACTCCCGGCTTCAAACCTGTTGAAGCAAATCTGATTTGAACTCACACCAACCTCCCATCCATCTGTCATTCATGTTCACGCGGATGTATATTGCTATTTTCATGGCAATGCCTTTATGTGAACATTTTCAAACACGTTACCTCATCTGTCCATGAAAATTCTCTCGTTCTCTCTCTGTCGATAATCCAAAAGCCTGCCAGTTGTTTGTAATTAAAATAGTTTCCTCCATGTGCAAGCCTTCTCAATGAGTTTCTCATTCAACCACGCCAAGCATGCACACACTTGCACTCTCATTGGAAACAGTAATCTGATGCGAGTATCATTAGCATATGCTCTCCATACTGGGCAGATAGTGCAGTTTACTGAGCAACACACTCGCATGGTCTGCACAGCTCTCCATGCTGGGCTGTCATCTTGTCCCAGTTTATGTTGTTTGTGGTATTCTGTGAAGCAAATTCAGAATTTAATATAACAAACCATTTTAGCTGATCTGACAACGCCTTTATTCAATGTTCTCATTCTTGTAATTTTACTCTCGAAGATCTCACTTCTCCAGTTAGTCCCACTGCTGTCTTTTTCCCCATATTTCCACAAACTCCTTCCAGTTAATTAACTGCCTGTTTCTGTCTTTACTGTGAATCTCTGTCCCTCTGTATCTTTCCCTAGCCTTGGGTTTTGGCTATACTTTGTAGCTCAGAAACAATGAAATGGCGTGTGTCAGGCTGTTGTTCACTTCCCGGTATGTCCCATGTGATGGCCCATGGACAGGCGTGTTTCAGAAATTATGCGACACATCCTTGTAACTTGGAGTGTACCTGTGTTTGCCAACTCAGGTGACCTTGGGATCAGTAACACGGGGAAGCCCATTGACTAAAGGACCAGGCATCTAAATTGTCTGACAATGCTGTCACTTTTTTTTTAAAAAATGGTTATTTTAATTTTTTTGACAAGAGATCTTAAAGTCCAAACTGCCTACTGTAAACATCTCAAGTAAATAACATTTAGGGTTTTTGGGTTTTTAATATATAGTAGTAACAATGGCCAGGTCGCATAGACCAGGCTTTCTAGTTTTTTCCTTATAGCTGTAAGTCACCAGGTGCTTGTGTCCCAGAAGGGTTGGAAGCTTTAGTAAATTATCCCGAGCTGCTATTCTCTCTGAAGCTTCACTTGATGCTCTTTCCTCCTGGATTGGAGAACTGCATGTCTGAATGCTCCTTGTTACTATGGAGTGTGTTTAGGTGATGCTAGTATATTGGAACAGTTCATTTGTAGACGGCTTTGTATCCATTGTTCGGTTAAGGTTTCCAATAGTTAAGTTATTCTCAAATCCTCTTCATTTTGTATGGATTTTCATTACAGTGTTTAAATATATTGTGTTTTAATTAATGGTGAGTGGTTTGGCTAGTAGCATCATATCTGGAACTCCCACTTCGCATCTGCCTTTAAAATAAGAAAATGTTGGCATCCAAGCGACTTCCTTGAAATAGTTTGAGGCAGTCTGGTTGGTCCATAGCAAACTGGGGTTTCTTGTCTGGTTCTAAATCGATAATACCAAATTGGGTTTACAAGTACAATCCCTACAATGTGCAAACAGGCCATTTGACCCAACAAGTCCACCCTGACCCTCCGAGGAGTGACCTACCCAGAAACATTCCTTTACCCTATTATTACACATTTTCCCCAACTAAGGCATCTAAACCCCACATCCCTGAAAACTACAAACAATTTAGCATGGCCAATTCACCTGATATGCACATCTTTAGATTGTGGGAGGAAACCAGAGCATCCAGAATACTCTCATTCAGACACTGGAGAGTATGCAACGGAGACTATTGGGTTCAAAAGTCACATATAGTAGTTGTTGCGGATGTTGAATTCGGTTGGCTTAAAACGTGTTTTGTGCATAAAGATTCTTTCAGTCACTGAGAGTTCTCTGGGTGTGGACGAAGTGAAGTTGGGGGGTTTATAAAAGGGAATGAAGGTAAAGCTGTAGGAATTGACAGACAAGCTGGAGTTGGGGTTGTGTTTGTCTGTGAGAAAATGAGAGATAATTACAGCTATAGCTCGGCAATTACATTTGGTGGAACCGCCATCAGACTCTTTGGAAAAGGCTCAAATTCAATTTGAAATGAGGTGCCTTGAACATGAGAAGGAATTGAAACCATTTAAATTAAAATGAGAAGTAGAAATAAAAGAAAAGGAAATGAAGAAGAAAGAGAGAAAGAGAGAGAAAAAAACCAGAGAGTTTCAACTTCAAAAGTTAACAATTAGAGAGGAAAGTTGACATAGAAGGTGGAGATGAAGGCAGACGGTAGGTTGGATGAGGAGGATAGTAAGGATAGCAATCCTTTAGTAGCCAAAAGCCTGATTGGGTTCTGTTTACATATGCCAGGCATTGTCTAAATTTGATCAGAAGGATGGGGAAGACTTTTTAATTTCAATTGAGAAAGTGGCTAAACAAATGCAGTGATCAATGACCATTTGGATTTAGTTGATCCACACGGAGCTGGTAGGTATTTGCATCCCGATCAGTGGAGGTATCTGGCCAGTATGAGGAGGTGAAGAAAGCCATCTGAAGGGCGTATGAACTTGGGCCAGAGCTACAGATAGCGTTTCTGGAATCTAAAAAAAAACTCCCTCGTTAAGCGTACATTGAATTTGAAAGAACCAAACAAAGTAATTTTGAAAGGTGGGTATTGGTATTAAAAACAGAGCAAACGCTATGGCACTCTTAGAGAGATTCTTATTTTGGAGAAGTTCAACAATTCACTTCCTGCAGTCGTGAGAACTCATGGGGAAGAGCAGAGAGTAACAATGGCAAGATTAGAAACTGAAATGGCTGATGATGATGATTGAGTTCAGAAAGCAAAGTTTGGTTTCTGTGAGAGATTGTGAAGAATGTGCGAGATCTTCTTAAAACATATACCTGTGAAAGTAAGGTTACCGGCATAGGCCAGGAGTAGCAGGTAAAGAGGTTATAGCATTAAGAGGTACAGAAGTATGTAATTCTTTTATGCTGAGACATGAGGAGTTAGGTCATTCAAAGGGACTATTGGAGAGATGAGGAGTGCTCCATTATATAACGTGTGGTTGGAGTGTCCAGGGCAAACATCAACAGATTTATTCCACAATGGGGAAGGAGGCCTTGAGCTTGATGTTGGCGTTCCAACATTTCAGCATTTAAATTGCGAATAACATACATGAGATAAATCTTTATCACTGATCGTGACCCCTTAAAACTTTGGGGGCATTCAGGTGAAAAAATAACAGTCTGTTTCGATTGAATTTATTATTGCTGCCATTCAATTTGTAATTATACAGGTGACAGGGCGAGAAAACTAAGTTTTGACACATTCTGGAGACGTGGATGAAGAAAGACAAAGGCGTTTTGTGGCAGGAGTAAAATGATTGAAATCGAATCTCGTTGTGAGATGCTGTACATCATGGAAGCAGACGCTTCAGTCCAACCCGTCCATGCCCCCAGATATCCCAACCCAATCTCGTCCCACCTGCCAGCACCCGGACCATATCCCTCCAAACACTTCCTATTCATATACCTATCCAAATGCCTCTTAAATTGTATCAGCCTCCACCAAATCCTCTGGCAGCTCATTCCATACACGTATCACCCTCTGCATGAAAAAGGTTGCCCCTTAGGTCTCTTTGATATCTTTCCCCTCTCACCCTAAACCTAGGCCCTCTTGTTCTGGACTCCCCGTCCCCAGGGAAAGACTTTGCCTATTTATCCTATCCATGCCCCTCATAATTTAGTGAACATTTATAAGATCACCCCTCAGCCTCCGACTCTCCAGGGAAATTAGCTCCAGCCTGTTCAGCCTCTCCCTGTAGCTCAAATCCTCTAGTCCTGGCAACATTCTTGTAAATCTTTTCTAAACCTTTTCAGGTTTCACAACATCTTTCCGATAGGAAGGAGACCAGAATTGCCCGCAATATTCCAACAGTGGCCTAACCAATGTCCTGTCCAGCCGCAATATGACATCCCAACTCCTGTACTCAATACTATGACCAATAAGGGAAAGCATACCAAACACCTTTTTCACTATCCTTTCTATCTTCTACTAGTAGAGGAAGATTAGGAGGTCTGAAATGAATCCATCTTTGTATATTGACAGATCATTTTATTAAAAGTGGAGTTGTGAGGATACTATCACTATAAAAAGGGTATTTTCTCTTGTTTTTTTTAAGAGAGGTTTTAAAGGCAGAGGTGCAGAACTGCTATCTAAAAACAGTTTAAGTAAATAACTGAGGAGGCCTTTAGGTTTAATTAAAACGGTGGTAACAATGGAAGGGCAGTGGCCAGCTCTCCCAGACTAAGGTTCTCGTTTTGTTTTTGGCTGCAGCATTCAGAAGCTGTTGGAGATCCCAGCTGTTTTTCTCTCTGAGATGGGTGTTGATGTTGATTTTTCCTAGATCAAAAAACTGCATGTAAGAATCTGTATTTGAATTGATCTTTGTGCCAAGCAGTGTATACCAAGAAGGTACGGTATCTATTGTTTGTGTAAGTGTACCAACATATAAGCTCTCCCAAAATTTTCTTTGATTGTATTTTAACTAAAGCATTTGAATAGATTATATTTGGCTTAATGTCGAGTGTTTTGACCAGTCACAACATATCTGGAAAACGCACTTCACATCTCTCTTTCAAATAAGGAATGGTTTGGGTCTAAGTGGCCTTCTTAAAATATTTTTTCGGGGATCTGGTCTGGTCCACAATATTTGTAGCCGAGGGGTTTCTGACTGACTCCTGTTGCTGAGGTGCTGGGGATGGTTTGCTGGAGGTTGTGCTGTGAGCTGCCTCAGACACTCAGGGAGACCGGAGAATTTGGTGACCCAACTTTGGAAGGAGCATGGGGGCTATGGTAACAGCATCTGGGTGTGTAACATGAACACCAAATGGAGCAGAGGCTGCAGACAGGGGAAGCTCTGAAACCACGGAGTGAGTGTGTGTAGGGAAAGGGATCTGCTGTATCCATTCCAGGTTTTCCAGGAACAGCTTCCCAAGTTACACTTAACCCAGGAGCAGATAGTGAGGGGATCTGGACTGAACACGGATCTGGTCACAGAGCGGTGTCACCTTCTTCAACATGACCTGCAGCTTCACGCCAGGGGGAAGACGGGGCTGCCGGTGGCTATTAGGGTCAGGGTTTCATTCAGCTTCTGTGATCCGAAACTTTCCAGGCCGGAGTCGGTAACAGCTCCGTCTTCTCCCAGTATCTCAACATCAATGTCACCATTCGGTGATGGAGGATGTATATGGTGGATGAGATCAATACATTGCTTCTCCCTCAGCGGGAAGCTGCCAGGTGTATCCTTATTTTCCCAGTATAGTGAGATTCCCGAAGGTGTACATGGTATCTGTAGAGTAGCCATTACATGGGGAGAGGTAGAGGAACTGAAGGAGTTCTCAATCTATTAATGTTACAGGTTGTCCATGTACAGTATATTATGTTGGTGAATACCCCTGTCCTGAAAGCAGCCATAGTTCCTTCATTCAGAAGCAGGCAGCCATTCCCATCGTCTACGGGTCTCCATATAGAAAGGAATAATTGTATCTTGGATAAAGGCCATCCCCTTACTACACTTTCAAAACACCATCCCTACCACCAAACAACCACATCAAAAGTATTCCATGTGTACAGAGAGCAATGGGGTCACTCAGATTGTCAATGAGCAGACCATCAGGGATGGAGAAAAACCTTCCATGTCTGAACGGGTCTGAGTGAACCCCCCAGTACACAGTATCACGAAGTCCTGTAATCCCTCTCCATTTCAGTAACATACTGCCTTCCATTATTCCAGTAAATGAAATTGCAGGTTATATTATGTTGTATTGCACCTGCCAGATTATTATCCATTGTCTTTAACTTTCTGTATCTATTTGCAGACACTCCACCCTCTATTGATAATTTAATCTCTTGCTTATCCAAGCGACATCACCAAACTCAGTATCTGGATATCTGTTCCAACCTCCTGATCATTGATGTAGATTGTAAATAGTTGAGGCCCCCGCACTGGTCACTGTGTGACTCCACTGGTGACGTTCTGACAAACTGATTAAGACTGACTTATCCAGAGAGCCTGCTTCCTGTTTGATAGACAGTCCTCCCTCTATACTGTGTAACACGGTCGAAAGGCTGATTATTGACGAGGAGCATCAGTCAGGCATCCAACCCCTCAAACCTGCTCCGCCATTGAATACAATCATGGCTGATGTTATCGCGGCCTCGGTTCCACTTTCCTGATAACTCTCCATCCTAAGACACCTTTTTTGCAGGAATCAGTTGAGGGAACTATCTCTGAGCTCCTTCCAATATAATAATACACTTTCTTCATTGAGTAGAAAAATTCTTTACACACTACTCCAATGTGATCTCACTAAGATCCTGTACAGAGGCAGCAAAAACATTACCAGGCTGCTGAAAGGTTCCCGCTGAAAATGTGTTGCTGGTTAAAGCACAGCAGGTTAGGCAGCATCCAAGAAATAGAAAATTCTACGTTTCGGGCATAAGCCCTTCATCAAGAAGGCTTATGCCCGAAACGTCGAATTTCCTATTCCTTGGATGCTGCCTAACCTGCTGTGCTTTAACCAGCAACACATTTTCAGCTGTGATCTCCAGCATCTGCAGACCTCATTTTTTACCCTTTGCTGAAAGGTTCCCATCCAGTTTAGAGCAGTCTCAGCTCTCTAGGGTAATACACAGCATTGTTTAAAATCATTGTCCTTCTCTACTCCACATGCATAACGGGAGATCTAGAGAAAATCTCACAATAATGCTTGAGAAGAGCATGAATAACGTGGCGAGATGACCTCTAACATTAATTTTATTTAGAATCTGACCATTGGGGAGGTGCCAGAGTGCTGGAGAACGATTAATACGGTCCCACTTCACAGTAATCATGATTTGGAAATGCTGGTGTTGGACTGGGATGTCCAAAGTTAAAAATCACACAACACCAGGTTATAGTCCAACAGGTTTAATTGGAAGCACACTAGCTTTCGGAGCGCCACAACTTCATCAGGTGATAGTGGAGGACAAAATTGTTAGGCACAGAATTTATAGCAAAAAAATACAGTATGATGTAACTGAAGTTGCACATTAAAAATTACCTTGATTGTCTGTTGAGTCTTTCATCTGTTCGAATACCATGATAGTTTAGCTTCTTCGGTGTGTAAATCAAAAAATCATTTTTTAAAAGTTGCATTCTCAGGTTAACTGCAACAATTGGGTTAGTTACACAATATGTCGAAGGTGTTAGCGCGCTGTGTTCTCTGTCTATGCCATGCTTTTAGATCGATTCTAACCTAAATAGTCAAATAACAGAGTTTTACTGTATTCCTGCAGTTTTTGAGCAAAGTACAATGTAACTCTGCAAGTACAAACTCACCCCACAAAATATTTGTGTGCATGTGGGTCTTTGTCTGTCTGTGTGTGGTGTTTTTGTCTTGGTTGGCGGTTGTGAGTGTGAGAGGGAGTGTAAATGTGTGTGTAGTGATGTAGGGTGTTTTAAGTCTGTGAGGGGGTGCATGTGTGAGCGTGGGAGTGTGTGTGTGTCTGGGGTGGGGGTTTGCGAGTGTCTGTGAGAGACAGGGTATATGTGCCTGCATGAGTGTAGAGTGGTCTAAGTCTCTGAGAGCATCCATGTGTGAGTATGGGAGTGTGTGTGTCTGTAAGGTTGTGTGCGAGTGTCAGTGTGCGTGTTTGTGTATATGTGTGTCCAAGTGTATGTGTGTGTACAGGAGTGACTGTGTGTGTGTGTGTGTGTGTGTGTGTGTGTGTGTGTGTGTGTGCGTGTGTGTGTGTGTGTGTGTGTATATATAGTGCAATGGCGGTCACCTGTAGTATGATGAACCCAAGGACCCGGTTGAGGCCCTCACTATGGGTACTGAACTTAGCTATCAGCCCCTTTTTGGCCACTTTTCGCTATTGCCTGTCCCGAAGTCTGCCTTGGAGGATGGTCACCCGAAGGTCCGAGGTCGAATGTCCTGTACCACAGAAGTGTCCCCAACAGGGAGACAACACTTCTGTCTGTTGATTGTTGTGTGGTGCCCATTCATCCTTTGTCGTAGCCTTTGCTCGGTTTCCCCAATGTACCATGCCTCCGGGCGCCCTTGCCTGCAACGTATAAGATAGACAACGTTGGCTGAGTCACATGAGTACCTGCCACGTACATAGTGGGAGGTGTCCTCACATGTAATGGTAATACCCATGTCCACACTCTGACACGTTTCGCAGCGCCTACCGTGACAGGGTTGTATGAAGTTGTCCTGAGAGCTGGGCAGCTTGCTACGAACAATGATCTGTTTGAGGTTTGGCGGTTGTTTAAAGGGAAGTAGTGGAGGTGTGGGGAAGGTCTTGACGAGGTGCTCAACCTCATTGATAATGTGTTGCAGGTCACGAAGAACATGGCACAGTTTTTCAGCTCCTGGGAGGTACCGAACAACGAAGGGTACCCTGTTGGTCGCCCCAGCAAGGTACCACAATGACTTCCTTAGGAGATAGACACGTGCTGCAACCGACAGGGTACCCTTCGTTGTTCAGTACTTCCCAGGAGCTGAAAAACTGCACCATGTACTTGGTGACCTGCAACTCAATATCAATGAGGATGAGCACCCCGACAAGACCTTCCCATACCTCCACTGCTTGCCATTAAACAACCGCCAAACCTCAAACAGATCATTGTTCAGAGCACATTGCCCGTCTCTCAGGACAATTCCATACAACCCTGTCAAGGTAGGCGCTGCAAGATGTGTCAGAGTGCGGAGATGGATACCACCATTACACATGGGGATACCTCCCACTATGTACGTGGCAGGTTCTCATGTGACTCAGCCAACGTTGTGTATCATATACGTAGCACGCAAGTATGCCCTGAATCATGGCATATTGGGGAAACCGAACAAAGGCCACGGCAATGGATGAATTGTCACCGCACAACAATCAACAGACAGGAGTGTTGCCTCGCAGTTGGGTAACACTTCAGTGGTCCAGGGCATTTGACCTCAGACCTTCAGTTGACCATCCTCCAAGCCGAACTTCGGGACAGGCAACAGGGAAAAGTGGCCGAGCAGAGGCTGATAGTTAAGTTCCATATCCATAACGAGGGCCTCAACCGGCACCTTATGTTCATGTCATACTACAGGTGACGACCATTGCACTATATACACATCTACACACAGACACGTCTACACACACACACACACTACACAAACACAGAGCCACTCCTATATACATATATACACACGGAAGGCACACACACACACTCTTACAGACACACACCCTCCCACACTCACTCATGCATCCTCTCAGAGACATAGGCCACTCTACACTCATGCGCACACATATACCCTCTCTCTCACAGACACACACAACCCCCCAGCCCAGACACACACACACACACACACACACACACTCCCACACTCACACCTACACCCCTCACAGACTTAAGGCACTCTACACTCACTACACACATATACACTCTCTCTCACACTCACAACCTCCAACCCAGACAGACACACAAACAGACTGACACAAAGATCCACAAGCACACATATATTTTGTGGGGTGAATTTGTAATTGCAGAGTACATTATACTTTGCTCAATAACTGCATGAATTAATGTAAAACTCTGTTATCTCACTTTTTAGATTAGAATCATCTAAACATCATGGCATAGACAGAGCGCTAATACCTTCGACATATTGTCTAGCTAACACCAATTGTTACATTTAACCTGAGGAAGCAACTTTTTTTTTAAAAAGTTGTTTTTGATTTACACACGAAAGAAGTGAAACTATCATGGTATTCGAACAGATGAAAGACTCAATATATGGTCACGGTAATTTTCAATGTATAATTTCAGTTACATCACACTGTAAATGTTTGCTATAAATTCTGTGCCTTACAATTGTGTCCTCCACAATCACCTGATGAAGGAGCGACGCTCCAATAGCTAATGTGCTTCCAGTTAAACCTGTTAGATTATAACCTGGTGTTGTGTGATTTATAACTTCACAGTATGGGTGGTAGAGATAGACCAGGGAAGTATAGTTGAACGAGTATTAATTCACAGTTAAGGAAACTACTGGAGAAAACACAGAAGGGTAAAATTGAACTCCAATCAGAGAAGCAAGATCGGATCAGGAATAATCATCATGATTTTATCAGAAGGAAGTCAAATCTAATGAATTTGATTGAATTAGTTTGAGGAGGTCACTTATTTAGTTTGCAGCAAGGCCTTTGGCAAAGACCCATATGGGAAACTTTAAAATAAAGTAAAATCTCATGGAATCAAGGATAACGTGACAAGTTACAACGAAAAGCTTCTTAGTGTCAGGGGTCAGAGGGTGGTGGGATAATGCTGTTTGTGTAACTGGAGACCAGTGTCCCCTGGTGTACCACAGGGATAAGTGCTGTGTCCCTTATTATTTGTGGTTTTCATAAATGGTGCAGATGTGAATGAAGGGGTTGGGTGAAAGGGGTGGGGATTGTGATAAGTAAGTTTGTGTTTACCTGGTTGATTGGCAATGAGGAGAAAGGTCTTATGTTACAGAAAGGTACAGATGGAATGGTCAGATGGTCAGATCAATGGCAGATGGAACGTAACCCTGATAAATATGAGGTGATGCACAGTGGAAGAAGGAACCAGACAGGGGAGTAATCAATGAATGGCAGCACATTGGGAAGCTCAGTTCGTTCTTCTCCACACATCACTGAATGGGACTGAGCAGGGTAATGGACTAGCTAAGAACTGGACCTTGGGTGTAGCGTTAATCAATCGGGGTGTAGATTATAAGAAGTATACACAGCATTGGTTAGGTCAAGATGGAGTACTGTATGTAGCTCTGGAAGCCACTTAAAAGGAAGGGTATGGTTGTACTGGATGGTATGCAGAGGAGATTCACCAGGATGTTCCCTGGGATGGAGCATATCGCTATGGAGAGAAACTGGATAAGCTCGGGTTGTTTATATTGGAGCAGAGAAGGCTGAGGGGGATGTGATTCAGAAGGCAACGATTATGAGAAGCATGGACGTGGGTGGATAAACAGCAGCTGCTCCTTTTAGTCAGAGAGTTGAGAACAAGCGAGAACACTTTTAAAGTGAAGGGTTTGAGAATTAGAGAAAATTTGAGGTTTGTTCTTCGCCCAGAAGCTGTTAGGGTCTGGAATTCACTTCCTGAGAGGGGAGGTATCACAGGTAGCCTCATAACCATCAAAAAGTACTTGGACGAGCACTTGGAAGTGTCATAACATTTCCTGCTATGGGCCTGTTGTTTCAAAGTGGGACTAATATAGGTTGTGCTGTATTTCTGTTGGTCTATGCTCCTGTGAGTATATGGTGTGGAAGGTAAATTATTGAGGAGCAAAAGGCAGGAATTGATGGGTTTCTGAAGAGTATATTCACAAAGTTTATAAGAGTGAACTATAATAGCTCGTCAAATCATGTCAATGTGAGAAGTATGAGAAAACAAGTGCAGCTTCCTTACAATCTGAAACCAGAGAATGGAGAATGGGTAACGGAAATGGCAGAACAATGAAACAGCTACTTCAGGTCTGTCTTCACAGAACTTTCAAACAATACGAGGAAAACCAAGTCGGGTGTGGCAAAAAGGTTCGAGTACATGGAGCATAGAACATAGTAAATAAAAGATTTAGGAGAAATTATTGGGACTGAAAGTAATGGTCACAGACAACGCTAACACGGATTTATGAAATGGGGATTATGTTTGAGAAACGGTCTGGGAGACAAGAACTTGGATTTTCAGGAAAGTTTTGGTAAAGCTAGTTTGCAAAATAAAATCTGAGTGGATTGGGGCGAATATATGACCATGTTTCCAGAATGGGACAGCTGGCAGGAAACAGTAAATAGAAATAAATAGGCTCATCAAGCAACAGCCTGACATTGTCTGTAAGATATGATTCTGTGAGTATGACTATATCCCAGACACCCCATCACCTTCCCGGATATCTCCTGTCTCACCAGCAGAACAGACAGAGAACAGCCAGGGAATTCCTAGAGGCATGGCACTCATCCACAGACACAATCAATGAGCACATCGACCTGGACCCAATATACCGACCACTGCAGCGGACAGCTGGAACTGACAACCGGAAGCGGCAGAGACAAACCACTACAAATGCCGGAGGAAACATCACAGAAGCGCTTCACAGGAGGCTCCAAGCACTGACGATGTCACCTAGAAAGGGGATGAAACATCTGCAACACAAATTCCCAGCTCGGCGAACAGAACCACAACAACAGGCACCCGAGCTATAAATCTTCTCACAAACTTTGAATTAGTAATTATTAGTGGTTATTAGAATTAGTAACAGATACAGCAGAAGTGATGGCAGAGTGGGATACAATTGGAAGGGAATTGCTCTGGGAGTCCTCAACAGTGACTCCGTATCCCATAGGTCTCGAGGCGTTAGTTTACACATGGGAAAGAAAACCTCCTGCTGATTACCATGTACCAGTCTCTCTTAACTGATGAATCAGTACTCCTCCATGCTGACCAACACTTGGAGGAAGCCCTGAGCGTGGCAAGGACACAAAGTTGTACTCTGGGTGGGGGATTTCAATGTCCACCACCAAGTGTGGCTCAGCTGCAGCATTACAGATCGAACTGGTCGGGTTCTACAGAACATAACTGCTAGACTGGGTCTGCCGCAGTTGGTGAAGGAACTAACGAGACATATTTGATTTCATTCGCACTAATCTGCCAGTTGCAGAAGTATCTCTCCATGACAGTATCTGTAAGAGTGACCATCGCATAGTCACTATGGAGACAAAGTCACACCTTCACATTGAGAATAGCTTCCATCATATTGGGTGGCACTATCACTGTACTAAATGGGACAGACTTCGAACAGATCTAGCAGTTCAATCCTGGGTTTTCATATGGTGTTGTGAGTCATCAATAGCAGCAGAATTGGACTCCCGCACAATCTCATGGCCTGGCATATCCCCCTTGCAACAATTACTATCAAGCCAGAGAATAGACTCTGATTCAATGGAGTGTGCAGGAGCAGCACCAGCCATTCCTGAAAATGAGGTGACAGCCTGACGAAACCACCAAACAGGACAACATGTGGGCCAAGCAGCATAATCAGTATGTAAGAGACAGAGCTATGTGATCCCAAAAGCAACGGATCAGATCTCAGTTCTGCAGTTCTTCCACATCTCGTGGAGAAATGATAGGGACAATTAAACAAGTCATTGGAGAAGGAGATTCCACAAATATCTCCATCATTAATGATGCAATATCCTAGCTCTTCATTGCAAAAGATAAGGTTGATGCATACTCAACAATCTTCAGTAAGAAATGCTGAGCGCATGATCCATCTTGGCCTCCTTCAGTGGTCCTCAGTAATTCAGTTACCAGTCATCAGCAATTCCATTTAATCCATGCAATATCCAGAAACGGTTGTAGACACTGGATACTTCAAAGGGTACATACCCTGACTACATTCTGGCAATAGCACTGAAAACATGTGCTATAGAACTTGCCACTTCCCTAGCCAAGCAGTTCCCATACAGTTACAACAACGACATTTACCCGATTGTGTGGAAAAGTACCCAAGTATCTGCTATACATAAAGAGCAGAAAAAATCCAATCCGGCCAATTACCACCCCATCAGTCTACTATCTATCATGGAAGGTGTTAGTGCTTTCAAGCAGCACCTGCTCAGCAATACCCTGGTCAATGACGCCAGTTTGGACTCTACCAGAGCCGCTCAGCTTCTGACCTCATTCCCTCAAACATGGACAAAAGCGCTGAATTCCAGAGGTGGGGTGAGAGTGACAGGGCTTTAAATCAAAGCTGCCTTCGACCAAGTGTGGCATCAAGTGACCTTAGCAAAACTGGAATCAATGGGTATCCAGGTTAAACTCCCCGCTCGTTAGAATCATACCTGACACGTAGGAAGATGGTCATGGCTGATGAAGGTCAGTCAACTCAGCTCCAGGACAAGTCTGTAGGAATCACTAGAGCAGCGGCTTAGGCCGAAGCATCTTCAGGTCTGCTTCATCAATGGCTTGCCTCTATTATAATGTCAGAAGTGGGGATGTTCGCCAATGATATCACAATGTTCAGCAACATTTGTGGCTCCTCAGAACTGAAGTAATCCATGTCCAAATGAGACAAGGTTTGGACAGTATCCAGGCTGACAAGTGGCAAGTAATATTCAGGCCACACAAATGCCAGACGGTGACCATCACCACTAAAATACAATCTAACCTGCCCCTTGGCATTCAATGGTGCTACCATCACTGAATCCCCCAGTATCAAAATCCTGGGGGATAATCATTGCTCAGAAACTCACTGGACTCGCCCACATAAACACAGTAACTACAAGAGCAGGTGAGAAGCAAGGAATACTGCGGCGAGTAACTCACATCCTGACTTCCAAAAGCCTGTCTATTATCTACAATGCATACGTCAGAAGAATACTCCCTATTTTCCTGGATGATTGCAGACCCAACAACACTCAAGAAGCTTGATACCATCCTGGACATAACAGCCAGTTTGAGTGTCGTTTCATCCACAGTACTCCACCATCAACGCTCAGCAGCAGCAGTGTTTTACAATTTGCACTGAAATGGTTCACCAAAGATCCTCAGACACCCTCTTCCCAACTCACGACCACGTCTATCCAAAAGGACAAGGGCAGCAGATGTATGGGAACACCACCATCTTCAAGTTCCCTTCCAAGCCATTCACCATCCTGATTTGGAAATATATCACCTTCCCTTCACTGTAACTGGGTCAGAATACTGGGATTCCCTCCCAAATGGCATTGTGGGACAGGTGGACTGCAGCAATTCAACAAGGCAGCTCACCACTACCTGCTCAAGGGCGACTAGGGACGGGCAATAAATGCCGGCCCAGCCAGTGACACCCAGATTCACGAAATAAATAAATCAGAAAAATAAAATGAACACAGGAAGGTTACTGAGGTATCGCAGGGATCGGTGCTCGGGCCCCGCTGTTCACAAAACGCATTAAGCATTTGGTTGCGGGTATGAAATCCCAGCCTGCTAACAGCACTAAAGGATGTGGGATTGTGAGTGGGCGAGGAGGTTGTAAGAAAAGCTCCAAGGTGACTGAGACAAGTGGAGTGAATGGGCAAATACGTTGCAGATGGAGAGTAAGGTGGGTCGAGGTGACGGTGGGCCCTTTGGTGGGAACAAGCGATTGGCAGCCTATGCTTGAACCATGTTGATCTACAAAGCGATGTATACTCCTTTTTGTTGTTTCCTTCTGAGCGGCCGTCCAAGGTCCCTGCTGCACATTGAGGTCTCAACCCAGAGGTCAGTTGACCAGTGTACACAGACCCTCCAAGGGGGGAGTTGTAATATGGAAAATGATCTGGATCTCCCTGTACACCAGTCACTGAAAACAATATTGCAGGAACAGAAAGTAGTTAGGAAGGTAACTGGTGCATTGACCTTCATTTCAGGTGGATTTGAGTCCAACAAAAAGGGTCTCTTACTGCAGCTGTACAGGGCCTTGTTGGGACCACATCTTGAACATTGTGCAGTATTGTGTGCAGTTTTGGTCTCCTTACCTAATAAAGGACAAACCTGACATTGAGGGAATGCAGTGAAGGATGGCCAGACTGATCTCTGGGATGACAGGCTTGTTGTGGGAGCAGAGTTTGGGGCAACTAGGCCTGTATTCCATGGGCTTTAGGAAAATGAGTGGAGATTTCAGTAACATATATAACACTCGGACAGGGTGAGACAGATTGGAAGCAGGAATGATAATTCCCCTGACTGGTATGTCTAAAACAAGGGGCCAAAGTATTAGATACAGACAGGACACTCTGCATTGAGATGAGAATAAATGTCTGCACTCAGGCACTGGTGACCCTGGGGAATTCGCTCACACCTGGTAGCCAAGACACTGTATATAAATAAGGATTTAGAGACAGTAAAGGGATGGTGGGAGAGCAGGAGTACGGTGTGGAAATAAAGGGCCAGCCATCATTATGCTGAATTGGGTAGCAAACTTGATGGACCAAAGGGAGTACTGCATTTCCTATTTTATAGCTCTCCAAGGTTACTCACGTTAATGGATATATTCATAGTGTGGGATAAGAGCATTGAGGAGATGTTTGAACATGAACTAGAATGGGTGAGGCTCAATGTGTTTTGCAACCTCCTCCTTTACCGGTGTTTCTGTGTAGTGTGTGGGAAAGTTGTCACAAACTCTCAGATGTTAGGAAGGCGGTCTCTGCAGAATCGACAGGATTGTGTTTACCGTTCCCTTTTCCGATACCGAGGCTGGTGCCGGGTGTTCTGTCTGGTTTTATCCTTTAAGAGCTTGGAGCAGTTTGAAACAATAGATTATTTTGCTTGGCCGACTCAGAGACCATTGAAACGTTTATCATATATCTGTGTGTGGAGTCACGTTTAGGACAGACCAGGAAAGCACGGGAGATTCACTTCCTGAAAGTCCTTGGGGAAGCAAATTCGTGTTTGCAATCGATATTGGTTTCAAGGTCATATTACTGACACCAGATTTTGCATCTTAATATTTTATTAATTATTTTAAACATCCACCCGCTGCCAGACCATTAGCCTGGTCTGGATTAGTAATCCAATGACATTTCCATAACAGCCCCATCTCTACATGGGGACATATCAGAGACAACACTGAGCTAGTTATTTCTGTGCTGCTTGACAGCTCTGTCAAAAAGAACTCCCACCAACTTGACTATCGTGACTGTCCCGAGGGAATGGTAATCGGTCAGATTGTAATTATTCCCCTCTTAGGGGACCGGACATAGCTGAGTAATTTTCCACATTGCCAGGGAGATGTGAGAGTTGGAGCTGGAATGAAACAGCTTCCCCAGGGACACGGCTTGTTGTGCAGCACAAGTCTTCAGTTTGATCGCAGGAATGGGGTCAGGTCCCATTGCCTTTGTCGTATCTACTGTGTGTTCGGCTGTTTCTTCATGTCATTGGCAGCGAATCAGATTGATTAAACACTGGCAACGGTGGTTCTGTGGGCATCATGGCGAGAGTGAGGTGGATCATCGACTCAACACTTCTGGCTGAGGATGGCGCAGATACTACATCCTTGTCTTTTACACTGATATGAAGGTCTGTTCCATTATCTAGGATGGGGATGTTTGTGGATCCCTTTCCTACAGTCATTTGTTTAATCATCCATCACCATTTATGACTGAATGTGGCAGGACTTCGGAGCTTTGATCAGATCGGTTGCTCAAGTGCGGTAACATTAATGGGTTAGCATCAATAGACAATAGACAATAGGTGGGGGTGTAGGCTATTCCGCCCTTCGAGCCTGCACCACCATTCAATATGATCATGGCTGATCATCCTTAATCAATATCCTGTTCCTGCCTTATCTCAATAACCCTTGATTCCATAATCCTTGAGAGCTCTATCCAACTCTTTCTTAAATGAATCCAAAGACTGGACCTCCACTGCCCTCTGAGGCAGAGCATTCCACACAGCCACTACTCTCTGGGTGAAGAAGTTTCTCCTCATCTCTGTCATAAATGGTCTACCCATATTTTTAAGCTGTGTCCTCTGGTTCAGCACTCACCCATCAGCAGAAACATGTTTCCTGCCTCGAGAGTGTCCAATTCTTTAATAATCTTATATGTCTCCATCATATCCCCTCTCAGTCTTCTAAACTCAAGGGTATACAAGTCCAGTCGCTCCAGTCTTTCAGTGTAAGGTAACCCGTCATCTCAGGAATTGACCTCGTCAACCTACGCTGCACTCCCTCAATAGCCAGAATGTCTTTTCCCAAATTTGGAGACCAGAATTGCACACAGTACTCCAGGTGTGGTCTCACCAAGACCCTGTACAGCTGCAGAAAAACCTCTTTGCTTCTATACTCAATCCCTCTTGACATGAAGGCCAGCATGCTATTCGCCTTCTTCACTACCTGCTGAACCTGCATGCATACCTTCATTGACTGGTGTACAAGAACACCCAGATATTTCTGTACTGCCTAAATTGATTCCAGTTAGATAGTAATCTGCCTTCCTGTTCTTGCCACCAAAGTGGATAACCATCCATTTATTCACATTAAACTGCATCTGCCATGCATCTGACCACTCACCTAACTTGTCCAGGTCACCCTGTAATCTCCTAATATCCTCATCACATTTCACCCTGCCACCCAGCTGAGTATCATCTGCAAATTTGCTAATGTTATTGCTAATACCATCTTCTATATCATTAACATATATTATAAAAAGCTGCGGTCCCAGTTCTGATCCCTGTGGGACCCCACTGGTCACTGCCTGACATTCTGAAATGGAGCCGTTTATCACTACTCTTTGTTTCCTATCAGCCAACCAACTTTCAATCCAAGTTAATACTTTGCCCCCAATACTATGCGCCCTAAGTGTGCTCACTAACCTCCTATGCGGGACTTTATCAAAAGCTTTCTTATAGTCCAGGTACACTACATCTACTGGATCTCCCTCGTCCATCTTCAGAGTTACATCCTCAAAAATTCCAGAAGATTAGTCAAGCACGATTTCCCCTTCATAAATCCATGTTGACTCTGACCTATCCTGTTACTATTATCCAGATGTGTCGTAATTTCATCCTTTATAGTAGACTCCAGCATCTTTCCCACAACTGAGGTCAGACTAACTGGTCTATAATTTCCTGCTTTCTCTCTCCCACCTTTCTTAAAAAGTGGCACAACATTAGCCACCCTCCAATCCGGAGGAACTGATCCCGAATCTATCGATCTCTGGAAAATAATCACCAACGCATCCACGATTTCTCGAGCCACCTCCTTCAGTACCCTGGGATGTAGACCATCAGGCCCCGGGGACTTATCAACCTTCAGACCTAACAGTCTCTCCAACACCAATTCCTGGCAAATATAAATTCCCTTCAGTTCAGGTTCTTCAGCTACTGTTACCTCAGGGAGATTGCTTGTGTCTTCCCCAGTGAACACAGATCTGAAGTACCAATTCAATTATTCTGCCATTTCTTTGTTCCCCGTAATATTTCCCCTGTTTCTGTCTTCAAGGGCACAATTTTAGTCTTAACCATTTTTTTGCCTTTCACATACCTAAAAAAACTTTTACTATCCTCCTTTATATGATTATCCATCTTAAATTCGTACCAATTTTTCTCTCTGCGTATTTCCTTCTTGCTAATCCTCTGTTGTTCTTTCCAGTCCCCCGTTTTCCCACTTATCTTTGCTATGTTATACTTTTTCTCTTTTAACTTTATATGATTCTTAACTTCCCTCGTCAGCCACAGCCACCCATGCCTCCTCCTAGGATCTTTCTTCCTTTTTGGAATGAACTGATCCTGCAACTTCTGCATTATGCACAGAAATATCCGCCATTGTTCCTCCACTGTCATCCCTGCTAAGGTATTGCACCATTGAACTTTGGCCTGCTCCTCCCTCATAGCTCAATAGTTCCCTTTATTAAACTGAAAAAATTATCACTTCCGACTGTACCCTCTCCCTCTCAAATTGCAGATTGTATTATGGTCACTACTTCCCAATGGCTTCTTCACTTCGAGGTCCCTGACCAATTCTGGTTCGTTGCACAATACCAGATCCAGAATTAACTTCTCCCAGGTCGGCTCCAGCACCAGCTGTTCTAAGAATCCATCTCTGAGGCACTCCATAAAGTCTCTTTCTTGAGGTGCAATACCATCCTGATTCTCCCAGTCTACCTGATGTTGATATCCCCTATAACAACTCTAGCAACATATTTGCGACAGGCCAATTTCAGCTCCTGATTTAACTTACTTCCGACATCCAGACTCCGGTTTGGGGGCGTGTAGATAACTCGCAAGAGGGTATTTTTACCCTTAGTATTTCTGAGCTCTATCCACACTGACTCTACATCCCCTCATTCTACGTCCCCCCGTGCAAGGGACTGCATATCATCCCTTACCAACATGGCCACCCCACCCCCTCTGCCCGTCATTCTGTCCTTACAATAGCACGTGTAGCCTTGAGTATTAATTTCCCAGGCCCTGTCCACTTGAAGCCACGTCTCAGTTATCCCCACAATACCGTATCTGTAAATTTCCAAAAGAGCCTCAAGCTCATCCATCTTATTTCTAATGCTTCATACATTCATATATGGTATTTTTAATTTGTTACTGCCCTGACCCTTCCCATCAACTCCTATTTCACTCAACTTTACAGCATGATCTCTTTCTGAGTTTCCTGCCTCATTGATACAGTTGTCTTTCTTGACTTCCCTTGTTCTAACTTTCCCTCCAATTTCCTTCTTAAACATCCAGTTTGTCCCCTCCCCACACCCCCTTCCCCCTCGCAACTCAATTTAAACATAGCTGAGTTGCAGTAGCAGACCTGCCTGCCAGAATGCTGGCCCATAACCTATGATGGTGCAAATCGTCTCTCTTGTAGAATTTATGCTTCCCACAAAATATACCCCAGTGATCCAAGAATTTAAATCCTTGCTTCCTGCAGCAGTTCCCCAGCCACACGTTCAAGTCCATTATCTCCCTGTTTCTGGCCACACCAGCCCTAGGAACTGGAAGCAAACCGGAGATAACCACCTTGGACGTCCTGCTTTTCAGCCTTCTTCCTTGTTCTCCTAAGTCCCGCTGTAGTATGTTCCTCCTCTTCTTCCCGACATCATTTGTGCCGACATATACCACCAACTCTGGCTCTTCACCTTCGCCCTGGAGGATTTCCTGCACTCTGTTTGTGATGTCTTTAACCCTGGCACCAGGAAGGCAACACATCATTAAGTCCCGTCTGCTGCCACAAAAACCCCGGTCAGTTCCTCTCACTATGGAGTCCCCTATTACCACGGCTCTGTGTGACTCTTCTGCTCTGCCTCCACGCCAACTTTTGATTGACAGACCTGGCCGCCTCGTGGACTGGCAGTGTCATCTGTCTCTACTGTTTCCAAAAGTTTCAACTTGTTCCTGACAGGTACTTCCCCCGGGGTCTCTTGCACCCGTCTCCTCTCTGCCTTACTCATTGTCTGCTCTCCTCTGCTCTCTTCTGGTACGATTAGCGTAATAACCTCGCCGAAGGTCTTGTCCAGAAAGATCTCGTTCTCTCGGATGAGCCTAAGGTCCTCGAGTTCTTTCATCAGTGCTGCAATACGCTCTGCCAGTAGCTGAACGTGCACACACTTTCCACACTAATACAAGCCAGACACACCAGAGTCGTTGACCTCCCACATCAAGAACGTAGCACACTGAACCAGCTGGGCAGTCATGTCTTCACCCTCTTCAACTGTGGCGTAATCACTTCCACTTAAATAGCAATCACTTACCTTCCCGACCGGCTTGGCGTTCCGACTTCACTTCCGCTCAGCTCCTGCCTCTCTGATGCGAAAAGCAGGTTTAGGTTCACGTGGTTCTGACCCTGACATGTTCACCCACAGTCACTACTGATATATAGATCGTGTTGATTGTAATGTCAGACTGAGGAGATTATCCCTGGGTAAAATATAAAAGGTGGTGCTTGAATGGTATTCTGCTTCTCGTGCTGCTGTGGTCTCCAGCACTACATGAATATGCAGTTTTGAGCCGCAATATCTGAAATGCAATTCTGCTCTCTGTCCCCTAGTTCACATTGAGACTCATTCACCCATCAGCCCTGTACTCAGTGACCTACTCTGGTTTCTGATGTGGAAATACTTGCATTTTCATATTCTCATTCTGCTGAGGTCATGTTTCCAATCTGACACATTCCGTAAGAACATTTAACTGATTTTATTCAATTGTTAAATTCACCTGAATCTTTTCCCTTGAGTAATCCCATCTTCTGGGTTTAAGTTGAATGTGTTTCCATCTGTTTCTCTCCCTGACAATGAATAAGAGCTCTGCAGTGTCAGGGATGCCAGCCTGATGTAGTTTCAGAGCCAATGAATTCTCTAGATTCCCAATCATCTTCACCACATTGTATGTTTCCTCTTTTGATTCGATGCCTTGTCACTCATGGCTGCCTTGTCCTCCCATGAATATGATTCATCTTTTTTGGGAGAATTTCTGATATCCTCCGAATTATCCAACATAAATTCCTGCCATTGTAGCTCCGTGGTCTTCCCTGCTTGGCTCCCCTTCCAATTAACTTTAGCCAGCTCCTCCCTCATATCTTTGTAGTGATATTGCTCAATTATAATCACATTACATCAAGAAGAGAGCAATAGATATAAATCGAAATAAGGTGTTTTGAGAGATGGGACATAAAGAATAATTGGCAATTTTTTTGACTAGATACAAAGAGAGAGGATATAGATGAGGACATGTGAAAAATGAGTAAACTAGGTTATTGAAAGTAATAGATGCACATCCCTCAATGTTTTGGCAATTCCTGTGTGCTGTGGTACTTTCTACAGTGCATTTATAACAGAGTAATGTGTTCAAATGGTGGGTCTGATGCCAGAATTTTTATCTCCAATGATATGACAGACACTAGCTTTGGAATGCACCCAGCAGGCCAATATATTGAAGTCCCAGTAGAAAGGGGATTAACGGAAATACGTTGGGACACCAGAAGAAAGAATGTACAACACACAACCTGATAAGAATGTGAAGTTAGAGTAGAGAATTCCAGAAAAGGATGGAACACTGCGAGAAGGGGAACATGTCACATTACATGAGCATCAAATAATGTTTTATAAATTTTATACATCATGTGCATCATTTTTCAATAACTGTGTCTCCGTTGTTCATTTAGAATGTGTTGTGCACATATGAAAAATATCTGCACACACACATTGATTAAACAATGTATACAAAATCATTTTTCTGCCATTGAAATGGTCCTGTTGTCGTGTTACCAGGATACATGAACACCAACTGGCCACCAAAATACATGACCCATTATCACTATATTCCATAATACAGACAGAGAAGGGCATCACTTTGACTGGAACAACACACACACATACGAAGACACGCAAGGACGTTCTCAGAGGAATGGCATTCTAACCAGAAGTCCATCAATAAATGCATCAATTTGGATCCTATCTACCTTCTCTTCTAATAAAAAACCGGAAATGACATCACCCACCTTCGGGAAGAAAACCCTATAAATAGAGAGACAGGACAAACCACCAGCGCTTCAGTGGAAACTCTCACTGATGATGTCACCTAATCATGGTGACGAAACATCTGAAAACAAATATTCATGCTCAGTGAGCTAACTTGCATACATATAAATTATTATTTTTCGTTAATTAGTGGAATTTAGGAGTTCTCTGTCACCCACCTTTTAACAGATTATGATGCGAGGCGAGCTTTTCTGGGTGTGTTGTTTTAATTAACAGAGGGGTTTGACATTGATGTCATCACAGTTTGGGGCCTGGCTGGGGACTTGGACAGACTTGAACAGATTTGTGGTACAAAAGGTCCCAGCAGATTCCAATACATTGCAATTAGTGACCTGGATCTTCACATAAAACCGTTAGGAAAATTCATTTAATTTTGTTAACTTGTGGTTGGTTGAAGTGAAAGTGAAAGAATTGTTTTTTTTAACATTACTAAAGAGGTTCCCAAATTTGCCAAGGAAGTTTACAAAGTCAGAGCAAGGAATATGTTTAGAATTAGCAAATAGGTTGGAATTGGGTCTAACCAGGGACAAAAGGGAAGCTGACATTGTAACGGAGATGGTCAAGCACTTTGGTGTGTCCGAGAAACAGGCAACTACAGTAGGGTTAGAAAGAAACTTAAATTGCAAATCTGGCAACTGGAGTTAGAAGGTGAAAATAGGGACGGAAACAGAGAGAGAACAAAGGGAATGGGTAAGAGAGGAAAAGAGAGAGATAATTTGAATTTCGGAAGTTGGGAAGTTAAATGAACAGGATCGAGATGAAGGGATGTATACAGCTATGATAATACCTTGTCATATTTCGGTGAGAAAAATGTAAATATTTTTATTTCATTTGAAAAACAAAATGGCTCAGCAGATGGTGTGTCCAGTGAACTTGTGGGTAACGCTCATTCAGACCATGCCGGTGGGCACAGGAGTGAGGTATTTGCAGCACTGGCAGATGAGGGGTCAAGAGATTAGTCAGATGTCAGACTGGCTATTTTGATTGGTTATGAATTGGTACTAGAAGAATATAGGCAGAGGTTCAGAAATATAGAGACGGAACCAGGTCAGGCTTATGCTGAGTTTGAAAGAATTAAACACAGTCATTTTGGTAGACAGGTGCGGACCTTAAAAATGGAAAAGAACTGTGAGGCTCGAAGGGAGATTATTCTGCTGGAGGAGTTTAAAGACGCACTTCCAGAGATGGTAAAAATTCATGTGAATGAATAGAAATTTCAAGAAGTGAGAAGCGTGGCAGAAACGGCAGGTAAATACGCATTGGTGCATGAGATGAAATTTAGCTTCTGGGAGGATTTTCATCCTGTGAAGGATAGAAACTGGGAGAAGGGGAGATCACACACTACAAAGCGAACAGTAGCGCACAATAGTTTACTATAGGTGAAAAAAGAAGCCCAAGGGAGTTGAAAGGAGGTGAAAGGCCTATTGTGTTCTCACTATTAGGGAGTGAAACACATACCATTACAGTGCCGATGGTTTAAGAAAAGCACTGGGAAAAGGAGCTTTCACTGCAGTAAGCTGGGACACACCGTGCTGGGGGTTGAAGGGAGACACTTTGGGAAAAGGTGTGGTAGAAGAGGCTAAGCCAGTGGCATTAGTGAAACTGTTAAAGAAGACCCCAAGTCTCCAAGGAGCTGTAGGAGAGTGCACAGCCTAGATACAGAGTCAGTACCTGGTCTCTATAAAGAATTCGCCTCTATGGATAAAGTTTACTCAGAAGATGGGGGGCGGGGGAGGTTCCGGGGAGGACGATAAATTATAATTTTCTGAGATAAGGAATCTGCGCAGTTGCTAATAGTTGAGAAGTGAGGTGCCAGAAAAGCACAATAGATCAGGCAGCATCTGAAGAGCAGGACAATCGACATATCAGGTATAAACCCATCGTCAGGAATGTGGTGGGGGAACAAGGGGGCTGAAAGATAAATAGGAGGGTAGGAGCTGGACTCGCGGGAGGGTCACTGGGAGGGCGATAGGAAGATGTAGGTGGGAGTGATAGTGATATGTCGGAGGAGAGGGTGGAGTGAATAGGTGGGAAGCACGATGGATAATTAAGACAGTTCAAGAGGGCGGAATAATTTGAATGGTTGGATCTGGCATAAGGTTGTGGGAGGAGAGGTTTGGAAATTGGTGAAGTCGATGTTGATGCGGTATAGTTTGAGGGGTACAGCTGTCCTACCACCTATCTACTTCACCCTCCTCTCCGACCAATCACCATCACACCCCACCAGCATCTACTTATCGTCTTGCAAGCTACCTTCCACCCAGCTCCACCCCCACCCTCCTATTTATTTCTCAGCCCCCTTTTCCCTCCCTTACCCCCCCCACTTATCTGATGAAGGACTTGTGCCTGAAACGTCAACTCTCCTGCCTAAGATACTGCCTGATTTGCTGTGCTTTTGCAGCCCCCACTATTCAACTCTAATCTCCACCGTTTACAGTCCTCACTTTCTCTCAGCCCCTAATAGCAAGAGATGGAAGGATTTTCACTCTTTCTGACATGTTACTCAAGAGTGTGATAATTTGTGGAATTGGGACAGAAATTCAGGTTGGGGACAGAAACATCACATTGGAGTGCCAAATCAGGATTGGGGAAGTAACAGTGAGAGTGAGTGACAGTGTCAGTTCCAGGAATACAGTTTGTTCTTGTGAACGATTTAATAGGATCCAAGGTGGGAGAGACCTCTTATGGTGGAGAAGTCAAATGAAAACTAGGGAACTGAGGAGTTAAAAGAAATATACCCAGGAATTTTCCAGACTGTGTAGTAACAACATCCCACTGTCATAAGTTACAGCAGGAAGGAAAAACGGAAGAAAAAGACAAAGGAGTTGATGTTCAGGTAACTGACACCCTGTGTGATGTCACGGTGCAGGAAAACCCTGAACGTGGAGAACAACAGTAGGTTAGTGCAGAAGGGAAATGGGCCAAGTGCACTTGATCGTTTGACTGGTAGCATACCGTGTTATGGGTAGCACACGAACTAACTGCAGGTGGTCACCTAGGTGTAAGGAAGACTCAAGCTTAGGTGCAGAAGCATTTCTAGTGGCCTGGAATGCTCAAGGATGTAGTTAATTTTTGTTTTACATATCATACATGCCAAATGGTCGGTAAGTCACAGGCAATAAACAACCAGCATCTTTGTTGCCAATTCCTGCATTCGAAGAACCTTTCACGTGGGTTCTGATTAATTGTGGAGCTCCCCTTTCTAAAGTAAAAGTGGAAACCAACATTTGCTGACCATAATGGATGTGTCGACCAGATTTCCAGAGGCAATTCCATTATGGAGTGTTAAGGCAAAAAGGGAGGTAGAGGAGTTGGTAGCTTTCTTTACTCGCTGTGGGCTCCGCAGAGAGATTCAGTCAGACCAAGAGTCTCCTTTTACCCCTCAGCTGTTTAAGGAAGTCATGGATAGCATAGGCATACAGCACTTCAAATCAAGGACGTCCCATCCTGAATCCCAGGGAACATTGAAAAGTTAGCATCAGACACCGAAGACCATGTTAACAGCGTACTGTCAGGATTGGCCAAATGATTGGGATAAAGATGTCCCAGTAAATTGCTTATCATCGAAGATGCCCCAAATAAATCTACTCCGTTTACTTCCTTTGAGTTAATCTTCGTACATGAAGTGAAATCCTTTGAATTTAATTAAATCTAAATTGACTGGACCGAAGTCGGAGATCTCACACTTGGATTATGTATGTGAGGTGAGGGAGAGATTAGACCGAGTAGGTGAGTGAACTAAACAGCACCTGAAGAGGACACAGCATAGAGTGAAGCAGGTGGGGATGATGTATTAGTAGTTTAAATAATGCTCAGGATACCAGAAACCAATCGAATTAGAATACTGTTGTTTGGACAGCTGGAAAGCAATCAAATTATGAGAATTATTGTATCATGTGGAGTAAGTGAACTCGGCATTTTGAACACTGGAGAGAGAGCTACTGCCATCCAACAGCAGAGTAACTGCTGCAGAGCAGGAGTGCTAACTGGCCATCTCAAATACGCTCTATCAAAGATACATGTTCATGACAAACCTACTTGCAGTAAAACAAAATGTGACCCAGGGAGATCAGCAGCTGGATGAGTGAGCACAGTGGGAAAAATAGAGAATGTGTGGTCTTGAGATTGTAATGTTTAATATGGGGGTTGGTGGAACAGCATATTTTTACAGAGTTGGAAACAGATAGTAAGTAGCTAAGAAAAGAGGGGCTTGTATTTGTGAATAGTTGTTGTTCAGTGTTCACTACTAAAGTTAAGAAACTAATTTGTGAATGTTTGTTTAAATAGTGGAATGTAGGAGATCTGTGTCGCTCATATTTTAACAGATTACGAGGTGAGGCGAGCTTTTCTGGGTGTTTGGTTTTAATTAACAGAGAGGTTCGACTCCACCTTGTAAATGTCCATCCACGCTAACCCCATATCCCTGCATTTGGCCCATATCCTTCCAGTCCTTTCCTATCCACATATTTATCCAAATGCTTTTGAAATGTTGTTAATGTACCCCTTCAACCACATCTGCTGGCAGCTCATCCACGTACCAGCCTCTGTGTGAAGAAGTGGCCTCTCAGGTTCCCTTTTATTCCTTCCCCTCTAACCTTAAACTGATCCCTTCTCATCCTCGATTCTCTACACCTTGGAAAAAGACTGAGAGCATTAACCCTATCCATACCCCTCATGATCTTATACAGCTCTATAAGGTCCCCCCTCAGTCTCCTGCACTCTATAGGAAAGGTCCTAGCTTGTCCAACCTCTCCCTATAACTCAGACCATTGGGTCCTGGCAACGTCCATGGGAATTTCTTCTGCACTCTTTCTAATTTCATAAAATGCTCCCTATAACAAAGTGATAAAAATCTGAACAGAATACACCAAGTGCGGCCTTACCAAAGTCCCTGTATAACTGCAACATAAATTCCCAACTTCCATACTCAATGTCCGGCCTGATGAAGGTCAGTGTGTCAAATGCCTTCTTCACTGCCCTGTCTACATGTGACTCCACTCTCAGAGAACCGTGCTCCTGAACACCAAAGTCTCTCTGCCCACTACACCCCTTAAGGCCCTCCCATTCACCGTGCAACTCCTACTTTGAGTTGAGTTTCCAAAATGCAAGACCTCACGTATCTATATTAAATTCCATTTGCCATTTCTCGGCCCACTTCCCCGCCTGATTAAGGTCCTGCTGCAATTTCTGATAAACTTCCTCACTGATCATGCTCCCACTTATTTTAGTGTCATCTGTAAACTGACTAATCATACCTTGAACATTCTCAACCAAATCATAGATAACAAACAGCAATGGACCCAGCCTCCAGTCTGACAAGCATCCTTCCACTAAACCATCTGCTTCCTACTATCAAGCCAACTGTGTATCCAATTGGCCAGTTCCCCAGCATTCCCGCGTGATGTAACTCTCCAGAGCAGCCTGCCATGTGGAACTTTATCAAAGGCCTTACTGATATCCATAGAGACTATGGTTACCACTCGGCCCTCATCAACCTGCTTGGTCACTTCATCAACGAACTCTAACAAATTTGGGAAGCATGATCTCCCACTCACAAGTCTATGCTGACTGCTCCGAATCAAACCCTGTGTAAGTAATGGGTGCAGACAATGGTATGCTGTCCTTCATTGTAAGATGATTCCAGTACATAAGTAATGCCATCTTCCTGCTGTTGTAGGGCCTTGCTGAGAGCGTGGTTGGGACACTCCCTACGGATTTGATCTCCTTTGTAAGGAATGATCTCCTTACCACAGACACGCGTGATGGTATCACGATGATAGAGTGAAGAAGTTGAGTGTTTAATCACTAGAGGTGTGAGAGAAGAAACGGTGACGTTAAACACGAGGAGTGACAGCGATCACTTACTTCCAAAAGAGACATGGACAGGGTGAGAAATTCCAGACTTTACCCAGGATTGATTGGTTTGATTTATTGCCACGTGTACCTCAGTACAGGGAAACACTTTATTTATGAGCAGTGGAGGCAGATCATAGTAAACATGGCCAGACAGATCAGAGGGTAGAAATAGACTCGGACAGAGTAAGGCATACAGGTGACGTGCACTAAACAAGCTCAACATGAACAAGATCAGCATTATTTGAACTTAGAGAGTCCATCCATCAGTCTAACGTGACTATCCTAATAGTTTACATGCCTAAATTAACTCTCCCCACGTTATTGTTCAGTCGGCATGTGAACCCGTACTGAACGCCATGTTGTTCACAATCCCCAACAGCAGCCACAATGCCTTCCATCTGAAACAGGTAGCCATTCCCACCAGCTTCCACCCTACATAGAGAACACCAGGCTGTGTACCCTCTGTTCCACTTGGTCATCATTTTAGAGCATCAGTTAGGAGACAGCGAGGACTGTTGATGCTGAAGATCAGAGTAGACAGTGGTTTGCTGGAAAAGCACAGCAGGAGAATCGATGTTTCGAGCATAAGCCATTCATCAAGAATCAGCATCAATCACCTCATTCTGCCCCTGTGTAAGGGCATTGAGGTGGGAATGGCCTCCTACTGTTCCTGTGTAAGTGACTCAAGGGTTTCTTCCTCGTCCGATTGGACAGGACCAGGGGCCTGATTGGGTTTCCCCTGGTTCCTGTATGACAGCTCGATGTGCTCACTAGTGTGATGATGCTGGAGCTTTAAGAGTTTATTTTATTCTGGTTTCTTTTACGAGAGAGATTGAATGACCGTTCCCAAGCTGGCTAGTTAGGACTACTCGAGTAATTAACTAGTGAGGCCTTAGGTTTATTTTAATGCAGAAGGAATGGGTATGGTCAGCTCTCACAGATTAGGATTTCTGGGTTTTGCTTTCTCAGTAACATCAGAAATTATTGGGGTCTCCACCGAATTGAAAGCTTTAGTGAATGACTCCTGGCTGCTACTCTCTATGAATTTTCTCTTGGTGCTGTTTTTAAATCCTGAATTGGAGAAATATTTGTGTCATTCAGTGTCTGAATATTCCTTTTTTTCTAGTACTGGAACAATTCATTAGT
The DNA here is from genome assembly GCF_020745735.1 of Hemiscyllium ocellatum. NCBI lineage: Eukaryota > Metazoa > Chordata > Chondrichthyes > Orectolobiformes > Hemiscylliidae > Hemiscyllium > Hemiscyllium ocellatum. The sequence goes on from NC_083449.1 coordinate 1,157,018, forward strand.
AATAGTTCTTTAATCTGTTATTCTAAATTCTTCTTTCTTTGGTTTTATTTCATCTATCGTGTTTACATAAATGGTGTTATGGATTAGATTAGATTAGATTACTTACAGTGTGGAAACAGGCCCTTCGGCCCAACAAGTCCACACCGACCCGCCGAAGCGCAACCCACCCATACCCCTACATTTACCCCTTACCTAACACTACGGCCAATTTAGCATGGCCAATTCACCTAACCCACACATCTTTGGACTGTGGGAGTAAACCGGAACTCCCGGAGGAAACCCACGCAGACACGGGGAGAATTATGCTTCACACGGAGTTGTTTGACCCGCCACATTGCATCTGGAATTGACACTTTATATTTTCTTTAAAATAAGAGATAATTAGAGTCTAGGCTACCACCTTCAAATATTGTCGAGGGGCTCTGGTGTGGCCCATCACACTAGAATCCTTCTCTTCCTGAGATTTATGTTGGAGGCACTGAATGGGCTGTCCCTGTTCCTCTCCAATAGTGTCAATGGGCTGAACGAATTCCTCATATTCCTGTGAAACCAGTGTGAGGTGTGGAATGAACTCTTATTTTACTGTGGCTCTGTGCAGTGTCAGACAGTCCTTTATATGAATGTTACAGACTCTTTAAAAGCACAAGCCTCAATGGAGTCCATGTCTTGCTGCACATGGACACAGTCCAGTTCAGAACCTGACAGGGGCGTCAAATTATTCTAAACAGTGTGGAATCCTAGGTGACCATCCCCACTTCGGATCTTATGGTGAGGAGGGTGGGGGCGGGGAGACATTGATGAAGCAGCTGAAGATGTTTGTGAAGAGGAAGCTACCCTGAGGATCTCCCACAGAGGTGACCCAGGACTGAGATGATGAACATCTTCCTTTGTGCCATGTTTGACTCCAAACACTGGAGAGTTTTCTCTGATTCCCATTAAGTTCAGATTTGTTAAGCTCCTTGATGTCAACAGAAGTCAACAGAAGCCTTGATATCAGGGCCAGTCATTTTTACCTGACCCCTTGTGTTAACCTCTTTTGTTCATATCAATAAGCCATGGTATAGGAGCAGCAAGGGTTTTCTTCAAACAGGTGGGATTGAATGTCAGGATTTCTCTTCTCAAGAGTGTTCGGGGAGCTAGATGACTGAAAGTATTTGAAGAGGAGGTAGATGGATATTGACCTGTCAGAGAGTTGAGGGAGATGAAGAATTGGGTTTGAAAGAGGATTTGAGACCAAGAGCAGATCCGTCATGATCTTAGTGAAGGGCAAGGCAGGCTTGAGGAGTGAATGACCTGCCCCTGTGTCTGATGTTCTCACATTCTGTTATTGGAAAGTTAGTGGGTGTTATTTTCATGAATGTTCTGTTATTGAATGTTGCCGTCAGGGAGACCAGAGGATTTTGTGAGCCATCGCTGGGTGAAGTATGGGGGCTGTATTCATAATGAATTTGGGTCTACAACATGACCAACAAATGGAGCACAAGTCGCAGAGAGGGGAAGCTCTGTAAAGAGAGATGAGGGGCCTCTTTCATACCCAGCCTGGGTTTTACAATTACATTTCTCAAATCACCTCAAAGCGTGTGGGACAGTCTTGAAGGGCCGAATGATCTCCTCTGTTTCTGCTCACCAGGTTATAGAAGTAAGTAGCCTCTAAATGCTCCTGCCTAACAGGTTTAATGGGCTGAATGGAACACAAGGACACGGGATTGAGGGACAGGAGTGAGTCATTAGATACGTTGAATCTTCTCCACCAGGCACTAAGATTGTGGCTGATCAGGTTGGGGTCTCAGCCCCACTTTCCTGTCTGCGTCCCATTATCCATGACTCAGTTCCCTGTCAAATACTTCACGAACGCAACTTTCAATCAATCAATGTGAACATAGAGACCCCTACAAGATGATTAGGGGTTTAGATAGGATTGACAGTGAGAACCTTTTTCCGCTAATGGAGTCAGCTGTTACTAGGGTACACAGCTTTAAATTAAGGGGTGGTAGGTATAGGACAGATATTAGGGGTAGATTCTTTACTCAGCGGGTTGTGAGTTCATAGAATGCCCTGCCAGTAGCAGTGGTGGACTCTCCCTCTTTATGGTCATTTAAGGGGGCATTGGATAAGCATATGGAGGTTATTGGGCTAGTGTAGGTTAGGTAGGCTTCGGTCGGCACAACATCGAGGGCCGAAGGGCCTGTACTGCACTGTATTTTTGTATGTTCTATGTCCCAAGTAAACGTCCAGTGAAGAGGATTCGGATTTGAAACGTACTTTCAGAATTTTCGTCATCCCTCTGACAGAATCAGAGTCATGCAGAATGGAAACAGACCCGTTAGTCCAATCTGTTCACTCCGATCAGATATCAAATCTGATCCAGTCCCATTTGCCAGCATTTGGCCAATATACCTCCTCTTTCAGATAGTTTTTAAATGTGCGATTGTAACCGCCTTCACCACTTCCTCTGACAGCACTTTCTGTACATACATCACTCTCTGTGTGAAACATTTAACTTCAGGTCCCTTCTAAATTATTCGTCCTCTGCCCTCCAACCTATGCTCTCCTGTTCTGGGATCCTGGGGAGCAGAACATGGCTGTTTAGAATAACACTCCGGGGGAAACACCTCAAACTAATCAACCTCTCCCTGAAACTCAAACCTCCAGTCCTGGAACATCTGTGTAAGTCATTTCTGCAGACAACTGAGTTGTACGCAGTATTCTTAAAGTGGCCTCACCAACATCCTGTACAGATACAACATACCACCACAACTCCTATACTCAATGCTCTGACTGATTAAGGCAAATGTGCCAAATGTGTTCTGTACCGCACTGTCTGCATTTGACTCCACTTTCAAGGAACAATGTACCTGCAGCCCTATGTCCATTTGTTTCACAACACTCACCAGGCCCTTACCATTAAGTGTATAATTTCTGCCCTGATTTGCCTTCCCAAAATGCGTAACCACGTATTTATGTAAATTAAACTTCATCTGTCAGTCCTTGCCCCTTTGTCCCATCTATTTGTAGTATTGTTCTGCTCTGAGATAATCTACTACACCACCTTTCTGATGTAATCAGTAAACTTACTAACTATGGCCCCAATATTCACATCTAAATCCTTGACATAAATGATGAAATGCAGTGAACTCAGTCCTGATTCTTACAGCACACTGCTGCTCACAAGCCTCCAGTCTGAAAAATATCCCTCTTCCTTCAAGCCAATTGTGACGAGCTTCTTCTGTATCCCATGTGACCGAAACTTACTAATCTGCCTACCAATCAGAATGTTATGAACACCTTGCTGAGGTCCATATAGACAATATCTTCCAAACTGCCTTCATCAATCTTCTTTGTTACCTCTTCATAAAACGCAACCAAATTAATGAGACATGATTTCCCATGCAGAAAGCCACGTTGTCTACCCCGATCAGCCCTTACCTTCCCAAATGTATGTAAATGCTATCCCTCAGAATCCCCTCCAACAACTTACCCACCACTGACATCAGGCTCACCGGTCTATAGTTCCCCGGCTTTTTGGGTCACTGTTTCCTTTTCTAGTCCCACTACTGCACTGCTCACAACAAATGTTAAATGTAACCAGGTCGGTGATATGGCCGATGATTTTGGTCTCAGACTGGGTCAGTGTCAGTTTAAGGAACAAGTCAGGCTAGTTTCTTTAATCTGCTCAAATAGCACGTTTATGATCCAGAGCAATGTTACTCCAACTATGGTGGAAAGATGAATGGCAAACTATTTTTGTATTGCAAATATATAATCAATACTTCCCTTTCTATAAAACACACACACACACACACACACACACACCCTCTGCAATTTTTACTTAAAAGAACTTTGTCCCGATATTATCCCATGTACATTGTCCAAACTATGTCTCCATCACATTCCCTGCTCCATGTCGGTGCATCATTGCTGCTGTCATACACAGAGCCATACCCTAAGCAGAAAATGGTCTTGGTCGATTTGAAGATATGTTTTTATGTTCCTGCTTCATTAAAAAATAAAAAAATGTCTCATTTATTCAGAATACGTGTGTTAAAATGAATGCATTTTTTAAAGAAATACAGAAATTGCTGGAAAAGCTCGGCAGGTGTGTCAGCATCCAGATGCCTTTTACATGATGTAGTTGTACCAGCCTCCACCACTTCCTCTGGCAGCTCATTCCATACGCACACCATCCTCTGTGTGAAAAGGTGCCCTTTAGGCCTCATCAAAACCTTTCCCCTCTCACTTTCCACCAATGCCGTCAAGTTTTGGACGCCCCTAACCTGGGGAAAAACCCTGACTACTCAACCTATCCATGACCGTTCTGATTTTATAAACCTTTCCTGCTGCGAAATGTGACTTCAATCAACACGAATGGCTGTACTTTCAGTCATCCCGGGCCTAAATTCTGAAATGCAACACTGACACCTCTTCCTTCTCCATCAAGTCACAATTCTAAACCAGTTTAATCAGTTTGTTCAGATATATTAGGAGACACTTCTGTGGGATTTACACCTAGACCTTTGTGCCCGGAGGAAGGGACACTATCCTCACTGCCCAATACCCATAAAGCTGTAACATTATTCTCCTGTGTGTTTGTTCATCAGCCTGTTATGACATGCTGGGACATACCTCTGCAACAGGCAGGACTTCAATCCAGGCCTTGTAATCCAGAGCTAGGAACACTACCACACAAGTTCAGGAATTGGAATCAAATCCAGAGCTCTGGCTCAGAGACACGGACACTGCCCACTATACTACCATACCCAGATTTTGGGTCATATTTTAGTGCCCGCTTCCAGCTCAGTGTGGATTGATTATAATCAGGTTACTATTACTGAATTACAAAAAACACTTTGTATTATTAAACAAATGCAAGATATTTGTCTCAACTGTAGGATATTGAGTGTACTTGCTGAATATTGAAAATAACTATGAACATCTTTAATCGCTATTATCTGTAGTCTGCAATATTAGGGAAAGAAATCCCGCAGAAACACTCTGCCCAATGAAGGGTCTCAAATAGATGTTTATTACTGAACACCAGAGGCGAAGGAAGAGCTTAATTTCTGACCCCAAAACACCGATCAATCTTACCCACTCTAACGTGTGTCTGCCCTCTTCCTAAAACCATGAAATGATACCAGGCCGCTGATTACTGTCCAGCCTCTCCTCCCCACTGACTGTGTCTGCAATCTGTCCCTCCTCCCTCTAACCACACAAGGCAACCCAAGCTCAGGGTCTTTGTGAAAATCAAGGTCAGAGTGTGCAGGCCTCCTGGAGAGGGGTGGGCATTTTAAAATTGAAGGGGGAGGGGGAGGTGGCAGTCATATCACACACTGGGCTGAGGGGTGGCAGATGGAGGATAGTCTGGATTAATGCCAGGCATTGGATTTGGTAAATCAAACAACAGGACCTATACAATTAAAAGTAGGGTCTTTTGGTGGTGTTGTAGTACAGAAACCTAGGCTGTCAGGTTTAATTCTTTAAAATTTGCATCTGATATAGAAAGTGGCTGAGGAGGTGTTTAACACACTTGTCTTCATAGGTTAGACCTTTGAGTATTGGAATTGGGACGTCATGTTGTGGCTGTACAGGACATTGGTGAGACCTCTCCTGGAATACTGTGTCCAGTCTGGGCATCCTGCCCGCTCATTCCATAGCCACACCACCCTCTGAGTGAAACAGCTGCCCCTTACGTCACTTTTAAATGTTACCCTCTGACCTTAAGCCTATGTCCTCTAGTTTTGGACTCCCCCATACCCTTAGCAAATACCTTGACTATTCACTTTGATATTATTGACCTTGATGTTATTAAGCTGGAGAGGGTTCAGAAGAGTTTAACCTGGATGTTACTGGAAATGGAGGGTTGAGCTACAAGGGGAGGCTGAATAGGCTGGGACTTTTTTCACTGGAGAGTATGAGGTGGAGGGGTAACTTTACAGAGGTTTATAAAATGATGAGGGTTACAGATAAGCTAAAGGGCTGATGTCTTTTCCCGAGAGTTGGGGATTCAAAACGGAGGGATATTTTGAGGCGTGAGGAAAAAGATTTACAAAAGTCAGGAGAGGTAATTATTTCAGACAGAAGCTGGCTTGTGTGTGGAATAAACTTCCAGAGGAACTGGTGAAAATAGGGACAGTTACAATGTTTAAAGGACATTTAGATCAGTAAATGGATAAGACATCAGTTTGGATGGTGCTGTGAGCAGCTGCCCTCTCCCTCCCCCTCCCCCTCTCTGAGTGAATCCCTGTTGGTTTTCACCCTCTCCCAATGCCTGTGCAGTGGCATGTGGAGGCCAGCAGAGGGTGGCATTGCATCACTTTCAGCACCACAGAGACTGCCAGACCTGCCCCACACAGAGACACACAGATGCACACACAGCAATTGTTAGGGCACAGTGTGAAGCTCATCTGGTAAGTTAAACTAAACTAAACATAAAGAAATGCTCAATTTACCTTGTAAACTGTTGAAATATGAGTGATAGAGAACTCCCAAATTCCAGTGTTTAAACAAAAAATATCAATGTATTTTTTTTAACTCTGAAAGTGAACATTTTACATCAACTATTCACAACTCTGGGACCCTCTTTCTCCTAACTGCTTATTACCCTACTCCAACTCTACAGCAATATACTGTTTCAATAAGACACTTATTAATATTACATAAACGTAATTTCAAAGCCACACAGCAGCTGTTGTTTCATCTGACCTCACACCAATGTCCCGTTTTCCCATCTTTCCTGGGAAGACTGGCTCATGTTACCGGATGCTATGGAAGTGTCTACGTTTCAGCATTCTGACACCTGGGAACACATCCTTCCATGACACTGTCTCTCAGTCTCCCCCTCTCTGTCTATACCCCAAACCCCTCCCATGTGGTGATATTTAAACTGATTCCCCCGCCATCTCTCTCTGGCAGGGATGTTCACATCCACAGCACCCCCTTGTCAGGGCACAGTGGGGATATGGAGCTGGAAATGGGTGGGAGCTGTACGTCCTGTCACTTCCAACATGGGCTGCAAGTTTCCCCACACTTGGTAGGGATCTAACAGTGTTACTGAGCAATGCACTGGGGTGGGGTACACAGTCCTACATGGTGGGAGGGTAACTGCTCCTGGGTTACAGATCAATGCACTGGGGTGGGGTACACAGCCCGACATGCTGGGAGGGTAACTGCTCCTGGGTTACAGATCAATGCACTGGGGTGGGGTACACAGCCCTACATGCTGGGAGGGTAACTGCTCCTGGGTTACAGATCAATGCACTGGGGTGGGGTACACAGTCCTACATGCTGGGAGGGTAACTGCTCCTGAGTTTCAGATGAATTCACGGCTGATCACTGCACATGTCTCTGTGCTGGTCAGACTGTCTGGTTGCCGTTTATGGACAATACAATGATGTGGTCTGCACGGCTCCCCGTGCTGGACAGGTATGTAGCCTGTGCACAGTACATCATGTTGGTGGGGTGGGTAGGGGTGAAAGGTGATGGACAGGTCACGGAGTTTCCCGGAAGTTTCCGTCTCGGACATTCTATAACTGACATTCCCCGGAACGTTCTGTCCCCGACATTCTATAACTGACATTCCCTGGAACGTTCTGTCCCCGACATTCTATAACTGCCATTCCCCGGAACGTTCTGTCCCTGACATTCTATAACTGACATTCCCCGGAATGTTCTGTCCCCGACATTCTATAACCGACATTCCCCGGAACGTTCTGTCCCCGACATTCTATAACCGATATTCCCCGGAACGTTCTGTCCCTGACATTCTATAACTGCCATTCCCCGGAACGTTCTGTCCCTGACATTCTATAACTGACATTCCCCGGAACGTTCTGTCCCTGACATTCTATCACTGACATTCCCCGGAACGTTCTGTCCCTGACATTCTATAACTGACATTCCCCGGAACGTTCTGTCCCCGACATTCTATAACTGACATTCCCCGGAACGTTCTGTCCCTGACGTTGTTTGTTTGTGAACGGCCGGACGTCAGTGAATTGAACAAACGATAAGATCCCGAGGGAAGAGATCCCGTTCCAGGGAGAAGGAGACACTGTTCCGAAGGCCCCTCAGGCAGTTAAAGGGGTGAATACGTTTTCCCTGCGTTTACATTTCTTCACGACACAGGATCGACCACAATTTAGACCAAAATACAGAAATTCCCAAACTCCGTTTGTCTTCAGGAAACTGGGAGAGAATCCTTCAGGACAGCAACGTTCCCACCCTCCGTATTAGGAACTGGGAAGGAGTGACCTGTGTCTGTTCTCGAGTGATCGAGTGTGTGGGAATGTTCTAGAAACCATCTGTCCTTATGGATGTGTCTCTGTGTGTTTGGGGAGGGAGGGTTTCTTATGGTTTATGTCACATTTTTGTCAGTAATTCCGACCTTCCCATTTGTTATTCCAGCTCCAATTATTTTAATAAATCCCTGAATACAGGGACATATTTGAAAATCTCACTGGGTCCCCGATCAAACGGGTCCCTTTGCCTCCAGGCTGATGGATAATGGGTTTGTTTTCCTTTCTCACAGTTAACGTAGTGACCATCTACGTCCTGCTTTATAAAGATTGTGGATTGTCTCCATGTGTCAGACGTTACCTGGGGGCCATGGCAGCGGCGGATCTCCTGGTCATTATCCTCGACCTGATCCTGAGACACATTCCCATTGTTTATTGGGAACAGTTTTATTTCCTGGTGTACTCCGTCCCCGTGTGTAATATCCACGCCATCCTGCTTTATGCAGCCACTGACTGCTCTGTCTGGTTCACCGTCACTTTCACCTTTGATCGGTTTGTGGCCATTTGTTGCCAGAAGCTGAAAAGTAAATATTGCAGTGAGAAAACGGCGGCTGTGGTTCTGGGAGCAGTGACTGTGCTGAGCTGTTTAAAGAACATTTCCTGGTATTTTATGCTCAGGGCTCGGTATTGGCTGATGAACTCCCCCTGGTTTTGTGATGTAACAGTCGCTGTTCTAGTCTCCAGTGTCTGGGTCACAATCGAGTTCCTCCACCACATTCTAACCCCGGGTGTCCCATTTCTCCTGATTCTGCTGCTCAATGTTCTCACTGTCAGACACATTTTAGTGACCAGCAGAGCCCGCAGGAGACTCCGCGCTCACACCAATGGGGACGCTCAGTCTGACACTGAAATGAGAAACCGAAAAAAATCCATCATTTTACTGTTTGTGATCTCGGCCAATTTCATCCTGTTATGGTCAATGTTAATGCTGTATTCTATATGGTACCGGATGTCTATTATTAGGTATGAGTCTGTGTATCTCCATCCCTTTGTGCAGGAATTGGGCTTCATGCTGCAGCTCCTCAGTTGCTGCACAAACACCGCGATTTATGCCGTGACCCAGACTAAGTTCAGGCAGCAGCTGAAGAATGTGCTGAAATATCCCTTCACCCAAATCCATCCATCCATCAAATTCCCTCATTAATCACACCATCCGGGATTTTCTCATTTCAGTTCAGTGTTTCAGCGATGGGCAGCCTGTCGCTATGGTAACAGACTGAGGGGAGCGCTGGTTTGTCCATCCTTATCCCACAGGGGGGTTACAGGGAAACATTTTAATGTTTCTCACAACTCAGGGGCCAGTGAGAAAAGGCACCATCCCACTGACTGTATCCATCACTTCCATTTGTAACCAATAAAAATGCTGATGAAAGTGTGCCGAGCAGCAGAGGGACCGATGTTGTTGTGTGTCTTTGTGTTGGAGAAGCTGAGCTGGAGAGAGACAGACTCAGCCCCAAGTCCTGGTCCTCAGGGAAGGGGAGGGCACCGCGCCCTGAGCTCAGGAGCTGGGTTTAACTCCCTATGTTCCCCCCACTGGGCCTGGCCTTCCCAATTACCTCTCCCCTACTCTTTCTCCTCAATTCTCTCTCTCTCTCTCTTTCAGCACACACTCTCTTTTTCAAACCTTTCCCTCATTTCCCCCCACCTCTCTCACACACACCCAACCCCGGTTTCTCCACCCGCCTCCACTCTTTCCTCTCCGCCCCCTCACTCTCATGCGTCTCTTGTCTCCCTCCCACAAATCCATCTCTACCCCATTTTCGCCACCTCCCACATCTCACCCCCACCACCCACATGCAGCCTCACCCCAAACATCCCCAGTCTCTGGGTCAGAGGGAGAGAGAAGGACCAGGGAGACTGAGTATGTCAGAGAGACAGGGAGGGAGGGACAGGAGGGAGACAGATTCCGAGGGAAAGAGAGGGAGGTGGGAAGAGAGAGACACCGAGGGAGGTGGAGAGCGAGAAGGGCGACAGACAGAGAGAGGTGAGAGAGAGAGAGAGAGAGAGAGAGAGAGAGAGAGAGAGAGAGAGAGAGAGAGAGAGAGAGGGGGGGGAAGAGAGAGAGAGAGAAGTGGGGGGACGAGAAAGAGAGAGAGGGAGGGGGACGAGAGACAGAATGGGAGGGCAGGCGAGATCGAGAAAGGGAGGTGGACGAGAGAGAGAGAGGGTGGCGAGAGAAAGAGACAGAGATGAGCAAAAGAGTGTGGGAGTGAGAGAGAGTGAGAGGGAGGGGGATGAGACAGGGAGGTATCGAGAGACAGAGGGAGGGGGACAAGAGAGAAAGGGAGGGGGTGACAGAGAGGGAGGGGGCGAGAGAGAGGGGTGGGGATGAGAGAGAGGAGGGTGACGAGAGAGAGGGAGGAAGGGGGTGAGAGAGAGAGTGAGGAGGAGAAAGAGAGAGGGGGAGAGAGAGGGAGGGGGTGAGAGAGAGGTGGACGGGAGAGGAAGGGGGCGAGGAAAGGAG